>NC_059477.1:40828501-41128501 GCF_018139145.2 Gymnogyps californianus
TTGCAATAGAACCATTCCCAAGGTACGACTAGTTTCAGACGATAATTACCTTGACAGGTGCTGTATTAAATTCATCATTTCTTCCCATTTCTCCCATGTTTGTAACAGGAAGCATCAGATTCATGTTACAAAACTGGTGCTGACTGCACCTTTTTTTCCTGCTGAGTGTGTTTGTTTTCTCACCTTAAATCCCGGCTCTCCCCAAGCTGTGAGCATTGCCTGGTTTCTTATTCCATACCTCTCT
The DNA here is from genome assembly GCF_018139145.2 of Gymnogyps californianus. Taxonomy (NCBI): domain Eukaryota; kingdom Metazoa; phylum Chordata; class Aves; order Accipitriformes; family Cathartidae; genus Gymnogyps; species Gymnogyps californianus. Next base: position 40,828,746 of record NC_059477.1, read on the forward strand.
GCAAGAGTTTACAGGCTTCATATATAAATTACAATTCCCCTTTATTAATCTAATTGATCGTTTGGTTCCAAATGCATATGCAAGATCTTTTGAAACCTTTTAGACCCCTGTGGTTCAATATCAATCTCAAAATATTAAAAGCATCTTGTGGAAAATTAGAAAGCAGAGGAGACACTTTGGGACTGGAGATGCTGTAGAAACTGAAACTTTTAAAGCAGCATTGACACAATTATTGAATGCTGTCGTTGCTCAAAAGGGCTTTTTATTTTATTGGTTCTTCTGTAATTGTTTTGTACTTTTACTCTATCTGTGCAATGTGGCTGCCAGGAATTCAACTTAAATGAGAAACAACGTTTAGATGAAACCAAATGAAGCCCTACACCTTGGAGGTTTTGTCTCAATCTTTTTCATGCCCATTTACCAGGGCCAGATATTGTGCTATCTGAACTTCTTGGAGCATTCTTGTCATCTAAGAACAAAATATTTTGGAATTACAAGCTCTCACTCCCAATTGACGAAAAAATCCTTTGAAAAACACAACACACACAAAAAATGGAATACAGCTCTCTCCCGCATGGATCGCTTTACTAATTTCTATTTACTTAAACAATTTTTCCCCTAGATTTGAAGGGTTTTGGGGAAGGGGTATTTCTCATGGTGACTCTGTAGCTCTTTGGGAAGCCACCCTCGCTGGAAAAGAGAAGACTGCATTCAGCAACGTACAGCATGCAGAGTCATGACTGCAGGTGGCATGATTGTTCCAACTGAATTAATGTAACAAACACTGTTACTTGGATTCCTTGCAAGGATGGTAGCTGTTTCCTCAAGAAAAGTAAGGGAAAATATTCCTCTGCTTCTGCTCCTTTTCTTAGCTCTTATCAAAGCACACACTGGAAAGGAAACGAGTTAAAAGGAATCAAAACAACCATGCTGCCCATTCTCATGGAAGAAAGCAAGAATAAAACTTGATCAGTATCACAAGAGATGGTTGTTGAATTTGAAACACCTTCATAGTGTCTTACTGAAATAGTTAGTGTTATGAAGTGCCATGAAGTAACATGAAGTTTAAATTAATGTGGAGCAGTGTGAAGTATTAAGGCATTTTGAGAGAAAGGGAGTAAGAGTCTAATTAGTCTAACTTAGAATTTTCATCCAACTTTTAGAGGCAGATTTTAAATAAATTTTTTCAGTGGAGTTAGGAGACTTTTACAATACATAACAGTACTAAATACAACTTTGCAAGTGAATTATTAGGAAACACAAGCAAAATAACTTTAGAAGCAACATTTTTTCTAAAATTCTTTGCTTAAAGATTTTCATGATGAGCTGGATGGTAAAAAAAAACCAAAAAACCAAACAACAAAACCAAACAACAAAACCCCACCACAAATACAATCATGTGAATCTCAACAAAAATTCTCACATGACAATTCTCAAATATTGAAATTACCAGATACCATTTGTTAAAATTCATCCATACTTTTAAATGGTTTCTTCTATAGGGGTCTTTCTGACTGTATCCCAAACGAGCTGAGTTTAACAGTGCAGAGCACTGGGCGGAAGACCCCAGTGAGTCCAATGGAAAGGGATAATGAAAGAACTTTTGCCTGGTATCAGGAAAAGTTATGAGGATGAGTATTATGGACACTGGCAAACACAGTAATAGGAGAATAAACTAGATGGAGATAGAGAAATTAGGAAAACTAAAGAAGAAATGTTCAGAAGAGTAAACAATTCAGAGAATAAAGTAAATTTTGTGAGACTTTGAATCATTTGTTTGAACTTTTTTCTTTACTACTTTTTCCATTACTATTCCTTGTTTTAGAGAAGTTAGTCATGCAGCTAAATATGTCTTATACTTTGTAACTCCCTCGGTGTGTAAATGGCTATCACTAAGCAAATCCTCCATCTCCAGGCACTCCAAAAAAAATTTCCGTGAAACCTGTCGTTCTTCATTCCTCAGCTACGGAGCTCCTCCAGTAAAAAGTAAGATTTATAAAGATATATAAGAACTGGGAATATTCACCAGCAGATGAGCAGGAAGACAGAAAATGCAGACATCAGCTGAAAAATAGTTATGTGAAGGCCACGGCTGCCTGTCTTTATCTAATTTAGAGTTAGCCTTAGAAAAGGAAAAGGCTACCTGACAACACAATCCTAACTCAGCAAGGGAAAAGCAATCGTAAAGGAAAATCATCTGCCTGCCATGATTGTAAAGAAAAAGAAATAAGACTGTTTTTATATGGGGAAAATATAACTTAAAACAAGTCTACTCATCACACTGTAAAGATGTACAACAGACAGATTGCAAACCTTTGAGAAATCCAGCTTTTATTACTCTGATTTTACTAGTTGTCTATTTCAGTTCAATAAAGAGTTAATGGATAAGAAACATTCAGCGTGAACCTTTTTTCACCAATCACCGTACTGTTCAGCCTACCTTCAAAAACTCTTTCTTCCCCATACCTGAGGGCTATGACCTCTCCCCATTCCCCTAGCTAATATTGTCCGCTACTTATATAGCAGGACTGCTTATTCCTGAACGTATTGGGTTTGCATGGCAAGGTTTTGGTAGCGGTGGGGCTACAGGGGTGGCTTCTGTGAGAAGCTGCCAGAAGCTTCCCCTGTGTCCGACAGAGCCAATGCCAGCCGGCTCCAAGACGGACCCGCCGCTGGCCAAGGCTGAGCCCATCAGCAACGGTGGTAGTGCCTCTGGGATAACAGATTTAAGGGGGAAAAAAAAACCCTGCACAAATGCAGCCGGAGAGAGGAGTGAGAGTATGTGAGAGGAACAACTCTGCAGACCCCAAGATCAGTGAAGAAGGAGGGGGAGGAGGTGCTCCAGGCGCTGGAGCAGAGATTCCCCTGCAGCCCCTGGGGAAGACCATGGTGAGGCAGGCTGTCCCCCTGCAGCCCATGGAGGTCCACGGGGGAGCAGATATCCACCTGCAGCCCCTGGAGGACCCCACGCCGGAGCAGGGGGATGCCCGAAGGAGGCTGTGACCCCATGGGAAGCCCACGCTGGAGCAGGCTCCTGGCAGGAGCTGTGGCCCTGTGGAGAGAGGAGCCCAGGCTGGAGCAGGTTTGCTGGCAGGGCTTGTGACCCCGCGGGGGACCCACGCTGGAGCAGTCTGTTCCTGAAGGACTGCACCCCGGGGAAGGGACCCACGCTGGAGCAGTTCATGAACTGCAGCCCATAGGAAGGACTCACGTTGGAGAAGTTCGTGGAGGACTGTCTCCCGTGGGAGGGACCCCACGCTGGAGCAGGGGAAGAGTGTGAGGAGTCCTCCCCCTGAGGAGGAAGAAGCGGCAGAGACAACGTGTGATGAACTGACCGCAGCCCCCATTCCCCGTCCCCCTGCACTGCTCGGGGGGAGGAGGTAGAGAAAATCAGGAGTGAAGTTAAGCCCGGGAAGAAGGGAGGGGTGGGGGGAAGGTGTTTTTAAGATTTGGTTCTATTTCTCATTATCCTATTCCGATTTGATTGGTAACAAATTAAATTGATTTTTTTTCCCCAAGTTGAGTCTGTTTTGCCCGTGACGGTAATTGCTGAGTGATCTCTCCCTGTCCTTATCTCGCCCCACGAGCCTTTCGTTCTATTTTCTCTCCCCTGTCCAGCTGAGGAGGGGAGTGACAGAGCGGCTTGGGTGGGCACCTGGCATCCAGGCAGGGTCAACCTACCACACTCAACTATTCTCCTACAACAGCCACCGGCCACATCAGGCTGTAGCTTACTTAACTCTACCCTGTTAACTGGCAACTGCCCCACTCAGCTAACTCTCCAAGTTGGCTCAGCCATCTATTAGCCCATCACCTTAATACACCTAATACATCTGGTTTTTTGCATTTGAGACCTCTATCTCAGGAAAGCCCACAAAGACTTTGTTGTCTTCCCAGTTCGCAGGTCAGCAATGGCAAAGGCCATCACTTCAGTGGTGATTCATGAAACAGTGACAACAGCTCCCCTTTATACCTCCTTGCAAGGATGTTGGATAAGACCACAACTGGATAATAAGATAAACTTTCCCAATAAATCCTGACTCAGTGTCACTCTGCAGCAAACCACAGCATCATTCACCCGTAAATCAATAATGAAGATGTTAGATGGATGTAATTTGCCCACTAAAGAGTGCGAAGAAGCCAGGAGCTGCTTCTAAATAAGCTTTTTCTCCGCTACCACCTGATAACCTGAGGTCTGGGCAAGGCTCGCTTACTGTTCTCCAGCCATGTTCTAGGATCAACACATTACCTGTAGATTTGGATATCCACCTTGTTCTCAATATCTCCAGTCAATTACAATCAGAAAAGACTCATATTCTTCCATTTGTTCCTACTTGTCAACATTATGATCTAGGCAAAGGTCATAACGCTCCAATATCCAAAATCCAGTTAATTGATTCCCTCTGGGTATCAAATCCCTCCAGCACTGCAGTTATTGCTGCATCAATCATATTGCTATTCATACCAAAGAATTAGAAGGATGTCCAAAACACTGAAATCTCTTGCTACTCCTGTCCTCAGCTTCTCCTCCGGCCATTTCTAAGCACACCAATTTTCTTGATAACACATTTAAAATTCAATTTCCCTCATAGGATTTGATTGTGCCTATAAATCTGAGCCTCGCCTCTGATCAGATCCTCAAAATGGTCCAGCCTCCAAATTACTCCAAAATTCCTGCCATACTCTCGTTTATTTTTATCTGTATCTCAACAAAAGACCATTTTTACCATCTGTTTTGGGATTACTGTGTCCTAGAACCACTGAAAACTCACATCAACTTTTTCTACATCGTTCAGATTTCCTTTAGTAGTGTATAACATGTCTACATTTTTAACCTCACTTCCAAGTATGTCAAATTTTATCATTTTCCCAGAGGGACTACTAACAAAGGTATGAGACTTTCACCCACAAGGTCATCTTTTTTTTTTTTTTCCCCTTTTCAGTAAATAACAAATCCATTCAAATAACAAGGTCCTCCCAAGGCAAAAATCTCAGAGTCAGTTACCTGTCTAAGCAACCGCTGCAAGTTTGCTGCTCACAAAATATATGTTCAAGCACAAGCAAAATCAGATCCTTCAGCATTATCTTAGACCTGAAAAAAATTACTTCAAATGAGACTATACATTCAAATATAAACAAGGATCAATCCAGTAATTTGCTGATTAATTTCTGTGGTCAAATATAATACCAATAAACTCCCTCTGAGTTTGAGAGATGGAGGCCCTTGAATGGATAGTTGCATCTTCAGCAACGGTAAGTTGAAGGACCCAGCCTCTCTCTCAGCAGTTCCTTGCATTGATTTTTTTCTACTTAGAGATTTGTTCTCACCCTTTAGGTGATTTTATTTTTAACATCATATTATTATTAAGTACTGTCCCACTACAAGGGAATTACTGGAAACTTGGTCCCTACAGAGGAACCCTGATATAGCCAGGGAGACCTGAGTTATCCTGGGCAGACCTGTGACAATCATGACCTCTCACAACAAGCACTGAAAAATTGAAGAAGGCAGCATCCCTTCCTGTGTGATTTTCAGCAGCTCAGGTTGAAAGGGGAGCTACTGCAAGATACCCATAAGCCTTTTGTGGAGTGCAGTGGAAGGATAAGTTAAACGGTAAAACATGGTAACTAAGTTATGACAGCTGGGCAAACCAAAAAATCTCTTGGCCTTAGAGGCACCTATAAAGCGGGCACCTATTTGTGCCTAACGCCTGTTGTTTCTATCGTGTCTTTCATGTTCATACATATTTCTTCAGCTGTTTGCAAAGGTAATGAAAAACAATTCACTGCAAAAGATGTCGTTTCTGAAGAAAAAACCCTACAACCATGGAATTTTGAAATGGAAACATTTTCCAATCACTCGGTATAAAGTATGTCACTGAACTTTCTTTGACTAATTAGAGAAGCTCTTCAAGCCAGGGATTGTGCTTTCCTCCCCTGAGCACAGCAGTAGTGTCAATAAATAATAATAATTGCAGGGTGGATTCAACTACAGCTTTTTTATTGCTGAGGAACCCAAACAACAAATAATGCCGGTACATCTATCAAAGAGAAAGCAACACAAGTTCATCGAACCATCCTAACTGTGTGCATTTATTTAAAATAAAAATTGTATGTAAATGTATATGCAAATTAGGTGTGGCCCTCAAGCTCCTGGAAAGTTGCCAAAAAAGCCTTCAGTGTTGCAAAGTTGAGCATCCTATCTACCATATGGTAGTACCTTTCAATCTCGGAAGGGAAAAGATACCAGCTCCTCATACAGACGGCACCCATTGCAGTACCTGTAAAAAGTTTGGGGACGTAACGATGAAAGGGAGGCCTTTTCAACGCTATGAAAAGCATTCAGCTTTCTAATCACAGTTTAACTATTAATGCTACAGTAATATGATGTAAAAAGTAATACTAAACTATAGCTAACACAACTAAAATTCCTCTAGGAGGATTTATTAACCAATGATAAACAAAAAAAATATTTACATAGACCTTTCTTCATTAGTTGGTGCATTTTAACAGGAACACGTATCCCTGGGATAGAATAGATACATCTACATTAAAGAGTTAGTTCAGATCCCCAGAGGTCCCTGTTGATTGCTCCTTGATTTACATTAATAGCATCAAGGCTCCAAATAAACAAACTGGATTTCTTCTGTATAAAGCTAAACCAATTTCTGAAACAGGTATAGGCTTCAGCATCATGGTTTCACTCTGCATATGGGCTCCCACTGCCCCATGCTATGGTTGGTGTACATGTACCCAGCAGCAACACAGGACCTAGAAAAACATTGAGAGCTGGCTTTGCTGCAGCAAGCACATGGATGTTGCAAAGTATCTCAACTTTTCTCAGTAGTTTTGGGGGTTTGCACTTCTCTGCAACAGAGTTTGGAGAGATAGTTTTTGCTTTTGATATTGAGCAGTCATGCCAAAGAACGTTCCCGTTCTCCCATGCATACCATTAGCACAGTGTACATCTGAAAAAATGTATTTATATATCTCAGAATGTGAAGTGCTGTGTAATTAGGAGTTTAGATGAGAAATTATCACGGAGAAACAGGACTTGGGAGTTCTATCATCTGTTCGGTGCACCGCTCGCACAGCTCCGCGAGGAAGTTGCACGTACACTGCACGGCGCTTTCCCTATTTATAAAGCGCCGAGAACATCGCCGCTCAGCTGCGAGGCCCACTCAGTCAAGCTGTGTGAATATTTCATAATGAATAACTCATTTGCAAGATTTTGACTCTTTGTCTGTTTACATATTGCTATTTAATGGCAAGGTACTTATTCCCGCAGTCTCTGCTTGAGCAAATCATGCGCTGGAGCGGATGGGAGTTTCCCTTGCTACAGGCAGAGCATGGATCTTATGATTTGGCCCAGTGGGAGCTGAGGGTGCCCGGAAAGATCAGACTCCCAGGAAGGGAAAACGGTTAACATTGCCTTGACAATGTGCCTTAGTTTGATACATTGCCAAACAAGATGTATAGATTTTGTGTAGCGTTGCCTGTAGTCAACCTATTGTGCTATAATTAAGGGACCGGTTTAGTTTAGATATAAGAAATGAACTCTCCTTCTCAAATGCAAAATTGGTCAAGGGGTTGGTTGGGTTTTTTTTACTCCAGCTTATTATCTCGCAAGTGAAGAGAACATTTATAATTTCTGTTCTTTCTGTTGTAAATTGCACAGCGCCTAAAGTTAAAAAATATCTGGCAAGCACACTTTGCATATTGCACTCCGCATGATTAGTACAGGTCCGTTGGTAACATGAAATCAGTTCAAACAATGGATAAAAATAAATCATTACTAGGTACAGTAGATTTGACATGGCAAAGGCACTAATGGTTGTTAGATGAGGTATATTGCATAGAAGTATTATATTTTGAATGGTATTAAAATTGCTTTGGGAGTGAATATTCTGACTAATATTATTATTTGTATACTTAAATTGTGGTGTGATGGGGCTCTGTTCCTGAAGAGAGTTTATGAAAAGTACAAATAGATTATCGATGCCTCTTTTTTTTCCTTTTACATTCTGAATAATAAGAGGGTAAACTACACTTACAGTGTGTGAACAGCAGCTTTATCTATTTCTCACTATGATTCAATCAAGTCAAGAATTTTCTCAAACTTTTTTTTCATAAAAACATGCTGTTCCATCAACGCCAAAGGATTTCATAAAAATGTATTGATCCCCATTCAAATTTTAACAGAACAGTGTCTCAGATAGGGCTGGAATTTGGGGAGAGAGGAAGGGATTCAGAGAGAAAGACCTTCTCATGCCATGAGTAAATATTTCAGAAAAACTCTGTTTCCCCAAAACCAGCAAGAGAATTTTTCTTGCAAGAGTATAATAAAACAGAGAGTGCCGGGATCTGACTGCTGTTGCTGTCCTTTGCAGCTGGAGACAGATTGAGATCTGTCTCTTTTGAGAAGCCACTTTGACCCGAGACGATCTCCTAGCACACTTCCAAGTCACGATGTAAATATTTGGTAAGAGTTTACATATGGTTAAAGCCTAGCCCCAGACTCACAAGCACAAGCTGGTCGGGTATTGGCTTAAAGTCTTCATAGTAGCTACATTCCTGTTTTAACTATGCTTTCTAGTAAGTCCTCGTGGCTGCCGTGTAGGGGACACAACCCCAGCCCCTGGCTCTTGCCACCTGCCAGCGCCGTACCCATCTTGTCCCCTCTCCAGGGGCTCTGCCAAGAAATTTGCACACAAGTGTTTCGCTCCATCCTGCAAAAGATGCTGCAGGGGAGATCTCACACGCTTCTTATCCTACCTCCTCTTCCCGCTGCGTTGTTTGGTTGGTTTTTTTCCCCGCTCTTACCTTTTCAGTTGAGAAATTATTTCTAAAATGTGATGCTTTTCTCCACTGTATGTCTTAGTTTTGGTACTGCGCCATTGTTGAAGGCAAGCTGGCAGACTGTCAGATTGTTTTCAGTAAGTTATACCGCATTCAAAGTTAAAATGGGACCATTTATCCATGTTTATATTTCTGGGATCATGGTTTGTAGAAACAATTCATTCCAGGAATGGAACTTTTGTTATCATTTTCAGAGGAACATTTGGCAGGATAGGCCCATTTAAAAAAAAAAAAAAAAAAGTCTTGAAAACAAAGAGAAAAAACACTACTGTGCTTTTTCAATTCTCCTATCTCTGAGTTATCAATAACTACAGCTAATGCCGCTCTCATATTCTGATAAAATAGATCTTTTCCTTTCAGATCCACCTCCTCTTTCATTACAGCCTCTCTCACACATAGCTATGAGTGAAAGCGAAGATTGCCTAAAATTTTTGTGCGGTTTAAATCTTTTGAGAATAAAAGTAGTGGGGCGATGATAGAGAATCAGGCCAAGACAGAATTAATGTTTGATGGATCCACCCTGCATGAGGGCACCTGGCAGCTCCGAAAGGCTTCAGTTGGTGTATTAGGACTGGGGAAAGGGTGTAATTTATCTCAGATCACAGGCTGTAAAATAACTCAGAATTCAAACTGGCTTGCAAACAGGTTCCTTTTTATTTGCCTATCAGCTAAATGATGGTTGCTTTGTTGTTCCCCCCCCCATCCAGAGTAGAGTGGATGAAGTTTTTATCTAATTACCAGTACATTTCACGCAAAAAAATAAAAATTCTGGGAACTAATCTAATCACAAATTCAGATCTCATCTGATAAAAAGGACCACAAGAAGGAGATTTTCCCAATATTTGTTTGAAACGAAATGTGTTTCAGAAATGACACGTTTTGTTTTGACACTTTAAAAGTGGAACTTCTGTGCTTTTATTTTTTAAGTGAAATTTGAAAAGAAAAGGATTCAGAGAAAATTAAAATGTTAAATAATTCAAAACTAATCAAAACATTTCACCTTGGTCAACTATATCAGGTGAATTTAGGTTTTAATAACCTAAAATTTTTGATAAATCTTATTAACCCTTTTTTCCCTTTTGTGCCAAAAAGTCCCTATCAATTCTTGTTTAACCTGACCCTTTTCAGGTTTCTGCTAATTTTTGTACCCTCACCTGAAACAGAACAAACTTATTATTTGCCTAGTTCTATCACAGATTAATGAGCTCATGAGTGAGTAAACTGCAGTAAGTCCACAAGCTGTCTCTTCTTTCAGCTAAATTTCACAAATTCACCTGACTAATCATTTGTATTAAGCCTGCTACATATCTTGTTTCTGTTGGACTAGAAAGTTTTATTCTCACTTAAAATTTTCTGGACTTTCAATGGTGGAGTTATTGGATGTCCTGAAAAGATTCAGTACAAAATTCAAAGTCTGTTAACTCTCCTTGGTGCAATATTTGCACCATAAAAATTGCCAATTTTTACTTGCACAGAAGACTTTTTGTCATGTAATTTTTAATATTGATAGTAAAAAGATATGATTTTATATAGTGTTTTTATGTCATTGTTTCTCTTCAGTTATATTTCCCTGCAATTTGATGTAATCAACACAATTTGAAAACTTGCTTTCAGTAATATGTAGTACCCTGTAATTTTTTACATAAACATCTGTGGACCTAGGATAATTTCTAATATATCCCACCACTAACCTTCCTGGCTGGTACAGGGTCCATTGATTGCTGGTGTGCAACACTTTGTTTTGTGTTTTTTAGCCAATTTTAAATCCATTAAACCCAACTTCCCACTTATTCTGTGGCTCCACATCTTAGTATTAACCTCTTCTAGGAAACCCTGTCAAAGGATGTCTGAAAATGTAAGTATAGGATGTCTCTTGCATTGCCTTGTCTATCCTGGCAGAAATAATAATGATAAAGGATTCCAGTATATCTGTCAGACATGAGGACTTTCCCCCCCTCGAATTAAATTTGCTTTCTCTAATCAGGCAGTACTTGTCCCAGTGTACCTTTCATTGGATTCCTTAAAATATTATCTAGGACATTCTCCACAGTTTATGCCAGATATGTTCTTTCCCCATATGTCCCTGGACCATTTTTAAATAATGCCTTTCTATTAGATTTTGCCAGTCTTCAAGGATCTGAAATTTCTAATAAAGTCTCCAATTTCCCTTCTTACTTGCTTTGGCTCTCTTGGATGTATTCTGTCTGATTCTGATGTCCTATCAATTTTTTAAAAGCCTCTAATCTTTTAATAGCCAATTTGAGTGATATCTGCATGCTTCCTAATTCCTCATTTTCAAGCTCTTAAATCTGGTGTTGGATTTATTCAAATGAAGGGGACAGGTGTACAGAAATTATCTCACAAAATTTTACTTTCCTTTGTTTCTCTACTTTATTATTTCTGAGACTGCTTTGGGTTTTTAATAATACAACAATTACAGTCAATCTTATAATACATTTCAGATAGTTTGTAGAATATTTTTAGTTTAAATTTAATTTTGTGTGCCTACACCATATTTATGGTATTACAGTGATGCCCACTAAACTGGCTGGAGTTAAAATTCTGCCAGCATTTCCATCCGAAGCCAGTGCTGCAGTTGTAACTTAGCTGTGAAAACCAGCCCCAGGCTAAAATAAGGCATTGAAAGTTTTCTCCAACGACTGTTTGTTTGGGATTTTTTTTAATAGCTTGCATTAAAAAGAATGAGGTTTTTTTTAGTATATGCTTAATTTGAAAAAAATAATAATAAAAAAAAAGACTTCATAAAGAACTTATGCAGACCATTAGTCCATAATGTGGACCAGACTTTGTATGTGCTTGTATCTTTTTAAACGATTAACTGCAATGTGAAATTATTAGAAACAAGAAATTGGCAGAAGTAATTTTTTTTCAAAGAACAGTTTAATGAGGATGGATTTTTTAAAAAAACAAACAATTCAGCTTTCGTTAGACTGAAAAGCTGTTTCCAAGCCAGTGAAATTCTTGCAAAAAGTCAGAAGCACCCCACAAAGTGCAGTAAAAGGATCTCTGCTGCTACGTTCTCATGTATTTATCTCCGTCTGGTAAGAGCTCCAGTTCTGCACCTATACCGTGAGCGCTGAGGACATCTCAGCTTTGATCAAGCCATCAACAGCCTCAAAACACCAGAGCCAGGAACCAAGAATCACCAAACTAATCTCATGGATGGGGTTAACAACGGTGCGCAGATGATGGCACCTTCAGCTGCTGCATCTTCGGTCCTATGATGTAGACTCTACAGGCTGCATTCCGTAGCGGGGACGCAGAACCCAGGACTGTATAGAAGTTGTGCATCCAAATGTCAAATTACGGTCCAAAGGAAAACGCCATTCAGCTGGCCCTACAATTGTCTCAAGGCTTTAGATGCTGATTGACTGGGACAAGACTCATTTCACCTTACAAAACTGTAGCTCAGCAAGAGCTATTTTTATTCAGCTGTTCATGGGTGCTCTTCGTTACTCTCCTAAGCCATGGGTCAGCCTTTCCCTCTCAGACTTGTAATTTTAGGATTTTTATAGTGCATTTACACTACAGCGACAAAAAGTGAAACAGAAACAAAATAGTTTATGATTAACAAGTGATAAGAAGGGATAGACTCAACCTGTAAGAATTTTGTATTCCCAGAGATTTCCTCCCTGTTGCTACTGACCTCAAAGAAGCCTTGGTTCATCCACCTGCCCCATCATGCAGCGCCAGATAAGAAAGTCAGGGAAAGAAAGAAATCTCCTGCTTTTTATATATATATATATATATATATATATATATAGTATATAATATATACAGTGTATTTATATGTATATACATATAAAGTGATGTCACTCTCCCCAAAAGTGAGTATTCAGAAACCAGATACTAAGAGGGGAAATCTGAAAATTTCCCACTCACTCAACATTTCAGGAAGTTTGTATGGTAAATAGTGCCAAGGGGACTGAACGTGATCACGAGCTGCTTCTGCTTTGTGAAACGCCTGCCAAGTGGTGGGGTAGCCATGCAGATAACCCCAAAACAAAAAAATTGTAAGGATCAGAGTTCACATTCATAAGCATTGCCATTACTTTGTCAATACTTGATAAATAAAAGTATGACCTACACAAATTCAACAGCTGAAAATATATTTCTGAACTGTTTTATATGTTGATTTCCATCCCACCAAAACCAGCCTCTTCACCTCCAGAAACTTATGGCAAGCAGAAGAGGCATAGACCTGAGAGCAAATCACCTTGCAGCGTGAATGACTTCTCAATAAAATCGGTACACATTTTTTAAATTGAGTTTTTAAATCGATTTTTTAAACCACTCCAGAAAATGAAATCCGTGTGTCCATTCTTCTGTCTCCATGTGCCTGTCATGTCTTCACTGGTGCCATTGGCTGCGACCACCAAACTTCAGCTAACAAAACACCTAAGTCTTGATGAGAATTTCACAGCAGCTAACAACATGCTCTGATCCAAAAAGCAGTCAGGTAGCAGATTTAGCAGATCGCATTTCAGGAAAAACATCGCGCCTCAACCTCTTATCTGCAGGGTCCCAAAGGTTTGGGCAGCTCCTGAGAAAGGGCAATACCTGAGCTCAAACCTCCAGCCCCAGTGTCTCCATGAAAGAATCTGACTCCTGAGACTGGCCCCCTAAAACCTTCTTACTGAACTCTCCTACATCAAATAAAGCACGTTTATTAGGTGAGGGAGCTTGTTTAACAATCAGGTTACGTTCGCTCGCGGTCACCTGGGAAACATAGGTTGCAGCCCTTGATATAATAAATCATTATCAGGATTTTGAACACATTTGAACACATGGGATGTTTTGCCCCATGCTGTGTTTTATACAGAAAGACCTGAGCAGTTTGCATCTGGATCTAAATTGCCTTTAGGTTTTTTGGAATATTTGTAACTGCTGTTTCAATGCATCTCTAATACACAGCGCTCTCATTATCTGCTTGGGCAACAGCGAGATTTGCTTCCTAGCTGTTTCAAGTGTACAGATTTATGAATGAGGGCACTTAATATTAGCATAAAGAGAAGAACCAGATACACAGACTTAAGCACAGAAGCGAGGACAGTGAAAACTGAAGGTATGTCATGGTGCTTCATTCGTTCAAACCTGAACATCACGGATTAGATAAAAACAGGTTTATGTTTAAAAACAAACCAAGGCTTACCAGTATTAATCTAAGTCATGCTCCAAGGTAAATTTCTCAAAATTACCTAAAAAAATGCAAGCCCCAGTAAACTTTGGTCTTTTGAAAATGTTACCTGCAAAATACTAAATATATGCTTCAAAACACAGAGTAGACATAGCTGTCACTTGCTGTGTGGACTTGGCCAAATATCTCTCCATGCCACAGGTTGCTTATTTTGAAATAAGAGTTTTAATAAAGAATGATAGACAGACAGACAGACAGACAAGCTTGTTTGCATTCATTGCATATGTAAAGTCAGTTTATAACACTGAAAGGAAAGGTTTGGGGTTTATTCTTTTACCTGGACAGCTAGGGATTTTAATCCTAAGGACATTTAGACTTTTTACATATTTGTAAAATGTACTCAATTCTATCATTTTGTTGCCACCTGCTCCAAGATTAGCTACAACATGTTTCTGCTTTAAGAAGAAACACATCACACAATGTCATAGTGTTTTCAGAGAAATTTCAAGTAACAAAGTCTGTGTTCTTTAAAAAGTGAACCAACAGGGTCTGCGGAGGTCACAGGCATCCACCAAGTTACCCACCTAAATATAAATTTACACATTGGAAAGTCTAAATAGTTGAAAGCAAATCTGTTGTTGCTGCAACACTGGAATATGTTGTTAATAGGTATGACAAAGCAGTAATAGCGTACCAGCATTTTTTGTATTTCCACTTCAAACAGCAAATCCGACTGAATTTACCTAATACTTCAATAATCCAATTATAACACTTTACTAGCAGAAATCATCAGCACATAAGCCTCAGAGTCTGTTAAATTAGGCCAGTGTCGAGCTGCTCACCCAAGATGCATTTCAAACGCTGGCGAACAAGTTCCTCCAAGATCGTCAGGCTCAGTTTATGCCATCGCGTTGGCTATAAGGAGCGAGCATAAAAATACCACTTCAAACACAGGGCTACCAAGCTAATGAGAAATCCCTGCTAACTAAGGCAGTAATGATAAGTGCAGGACACCAAGCAACACAGTGAAGCTCAGTTTTCCAATCAAACTAGAATACAACCAATTTCTCAGTTTGTGACTTGGCAGAAATGGTATATTTTGGTGTCAACCTCAGAAACTGTTGATTTATTGATGAAAGTCCATTTCTACTAAATACTGTGTGTTTTAAACACAAATAGCCAATGGTTTTCAATACTGGAGGATTTAGTGTCCATAAGCGTAATTTCATTTATCTTTTCATAGTCATATCACTTCTCTTTACTCCCTTGCACCATAAATCTGCACTCAGTGATTGTGGTTCTTGCATATCAATCTGACGCCTTTTTTCCCTGCATGTAGTATTTATTTAATGGATCAAGGGAACTATCCTTCAAACAAAATGGGATATTCTATTCACAGTTAGAACATTAATATGTCAGTAAAGTTACTTTCCTTCAAAGTAGGAGAAAATAAATCTTGAAGGCTTAGATTCACACAGGCCTGTTAATGAGCAATGATGTTGTGGTTTTTCAAAAATTACGTGACCTATTCAATTCCTAAAATTTAGACAAGAGTTTCAGTCCATATTTTAGTAATTACAGCAGAAATACCTTATAAGATTATGATAACAAATAGCTTTCTGGGTATCAAGTGTTCATGAAATGTACCTTGTTACTTGAGGAAGGCTTAGAAATGTGCGATGCACTACGACTAGAGAAAACCTCGTGTCAAAGTTAGTTTCGAGTCCTAAAAAGTAAAATTAAACCACAGCTTAAATGTTACCCACAGAGTAAATATTATTCTGTTTCCCCAAACTGGTGCCTCTATGCAGATCTGAGTTTCCTCAAAGCATCAGAGGTTCGAGCCAATAATTGGGCTGGGTCCACTTCTAATTTTTTCACAGAAATGTATGGTTAAATATCAACTGCAACAAATAGAGTGTTTTGAAAGACAGATTATTACTGTAATTTCTACTGACATTTTGTGTGCGGTATGTTTTTCTTTACTAATTAAATACCATGAACTATTTTTTGAGGTTTAATATATTTCACAAAATTTCCAATTAATAAATAAGTCAAATTCAGAATATTTATTTGTAGTTACGTGACAACATAAACCAGAGATGGGATAGAAGAGGTAGACTGGATAAAAAAAACCCATAGATTTTATCTACTCCATGTTTGGCAGTTGGCTGTGGAAAATATAATCTGGCCATAAATCTACAAACCAACCCTGAATTTGTATTGCATTATTTTTAAAATAATTGTGGCATTTTCACATCCCTTAAAATGTGCCATAAATCCATAAAAATTATCCATATGCTATATATCTAGGAATGAATTAATTATTTTTCACTGTACTGTAAAATACAGATAAAGGAACTCTACCCAGAAAGTTAAAAATGCCTTTAATAGATGCTTTTCCATATGCATAATAAGGAATTATTGCACTAAGGGATTATCTAAAAACTGAATTTCTATGATAAACAGTTAAAATGGGAATTTAAACTGATGTTTCTATCTCTATAAGAGCCTGTTTGGGTGCTCACATCTGGGAACAGATGTGGACATGGAGTACAAGTTACCTGTGCTGACAAACCTGGCACGGGTTTACAGCGCAGCTCGCACATCAAACCCGCTGAAAAGCCCTGATCCAGAGTTCCTCATCTTCCCATGGGAGAGCTTTTATTAAGTGCTCAAATGCAACCCGGAGCAATTTTTAAAATATTCTTCCTGTTGTTTAGGACAACAGCATGAAGAGCCTCACGCGTAAGGTCTATGCACCCTTTTGCAATGTCAATAAAGAAGACAAGACCTCTGACAGGGAGGAAAAGAAATGAAAAGGAAAAATCACTATGGAAAAATTGAGTTTCTTGTAACAAAGACCTTTTCAAACTCATTCATTCTTTAAATATTAAGATATTGAATATCCCTGTCCAGTAGGGTTTCTAAATATGTAAAAAAAAAAGGGGGGGGGTTAAAAAAAGCAAACACGAAACTGGAATATGTCTTTATAGACAATTAGAACAAAATCAAATCTGCAGATTCCCCATAGCCCATCTATTTAACCACATATTCCTCTAGTTACCATTGCCCCATCCCTTGACATCTAATGCTTTTGCTATGCTGATTTGCTAAAAAGGATACCAAAGCGGTATGTGAGAAACTGCAACTCTGAGAGAGCCTGGCTTATATCAGCTTGTCGTGCCAAGGCCGATGCCTGGAGCCCCCCGGCCGCAGCGGAGCTCGGGGAGGGGAGCGCGCAGGGATGCAGGTCTAGGTGATTACTCACCCACAAAGGGCAGGAAAATGCCGAGGAGGGGAAAGCAGAGCAGTTAAGAGCCCCAAAGTTTAGACGCTGAATATCTGGAGGACAGCTGGAAAAGATTTAAGGAGTGTTTCAATCTCTCTCCAAGCAAGGGGTGCCAGCAAAAAAAAAAAATGTTGTGCGCTCTCTATATATTTTTCGTGACAAAAGCTGATTCTCAACTTGTGGATGTTTTTAATATTTAGACAGAAAAACCTAACTCTGAAAAGATATTCAAGAAGTGTTATGAAAAGGGAAGATTGATACTTCAAAAAACAGAAAGGACAAAGTAACGTGAAATCACAGCAGAGCTGTGACTGGCACAAGACTAAGAGCAAACCCCCCCTCCCCGATCCCGAGGTTCCCACTAGATCTTGGATATTGAAGAAGTTATGGTTGTGCCCTGAGACAAACATTCCTAATTAATCCCTGCAAAGCAGTTAAAGTTTGCAAAGGAAGCACCAAGGCCAGGGTGAAACATATGGAGGATGAATACCCCTATGGTGTTGTCGATGGATTTGGGAACATACAGTATAAGAAGACAGGTCTGAGGTAAAAATGTTGCAGTACAGAAAGTGAGAGACCCAAACAAAATAACACATAGAAACATGCATGCTGTGACAAACAACTTGTGTCAAGGAAAAACCCAATGTTCAGAAGAAGGTACAAGCTTTTAATGGATTTCCCTGCTTGGGAAGAGATTTTAGCCAGACATAAAGAGCACACAGTGTGAAGAAATAGGACAAGCAGCATCACTGCCTTGGAGAAATTTTTCCAAAGAGCCTACGGACAGCAAAGAAACAAACCACTGATGTGTGACATTTATTAATTCTGTACTGAGTACCTATATCAATAAGGTGCTAGACATAGACCAGGCCAAACTAGTCAGCTGGTATGGTTTGGGTTGCTAGAAGCTGCCAGCATTTCGTATGTGCTTGGGATTGCACAAAAACATCTTGGGCAGAGCCGGTGCTAAAACATCTAGACCTCCAGCTACCAACTTATGAGAGTATCAGGCCTCATGAAAGAAGTTGTACGAGAGCTTTACCCCAGATTTATATCTTAAATTGGGGTTTTAGAGGCTGCTGATGGTATGTGCACATCATGCAGAGGTGATACCTCGAACTCCTTGTACATAGAGCCAGACCTACAAAGCACTTATAACAGAAACAGCATTTGTGGGGGCAAAAAAACAGCACCTGGGTGAGAACAGCATACAGCTTCACAAACACCTTTAAACTGGTATAGTTTCATCTCTACTATAGCTTTCACCATGACAGCAACTCTTGCAAGATACTCTGTGAGTGGATCCTGACATTACCATGTAAATCCATGATTTTTCTCTATCTAGAGACCATTTTCTTTAGAGGTGTGTTTGAACAGTGCCAAGTGTAGCTGAGGTCTCCTTCGTTGGGACCTTTAGGAATTTTTTCAGTACAAAAAACACAAACAAGTAGCTAACAGCAATCTATCACATCTAAAATCCATCCAGTAATCACTCTGTGGTACAGCCCTGCCTTTTATGTGGTTTGTTAAATGTCTTGCATAGTGTGTGGGTGTTGCATAAGTAATAAATAATAATAACTAATATTTGTAATGCTCTTATAACAGTGGCTAAACGACTAACATGCTGACTAATACTGTCTCATTGGCTCCCTATACTGTCTGCAATCTATCTGCATTCATCTTGGCTCCTACACGAAAAACTAACAACCCGAGTGTAACACAGGAGAGGCCCTCCTACAGAGAGGTGATAGTGAAAATGACAAGTTAATAATATTAATAATATCTTCATACGGACACGCACGTTTTACGACAGGACATTGTTTCACAGCAGACCATGCCTTTGCACATGTGCTACCTTCATCTGCCCCTTCCGAAGACGTATCCCGGAGATTATTTAGCCAAGGAGTCAAATACATGTTTCACCTTAGAAAGGCAGGAGCCAGCCCAGGGATGGGCATGTAGGATTATGCTTGTATTTAACCCATTTGTGCTTGTATCTGATCCTGTTTGCATGTATCTGCTCTTTCCCGAGGAGCTGGGGGAGCTGCTCCTCTCTTCCCAGCGCCTCCTGGGGCTGCCCGGGCTGGAGTGTGAAGCCGGTGTTGCCACAGGGTTGGGCTTCTGGATATGGACTCCAAGAGCACTGAAAGCAAAGCAGATAGAGGGGAAAAGCACAGAGGGAGTTGAGGTGCAACAAGAAATTATTTCTATCAGTACAGGGACATGGAAAAGTCAAGAAGTTTCTTATTATTCTGTTGGTCAACAGTTTTGACCGTCAGAAAAGAGCAGGTGAGATGGAGGGACTCACCTCTGACTCCTGAATCATTGACAGGTCCCAAAGGATCTGTCAAAATGCTCTAAATACATCTTTTACTGCACCGATCTTTGCGAGACTGGAAATGAAAGATAAACCATGATCTGATTTGACACCTCTCTTTATCGCGGGTGGAACCAGACCCCACATTTTTAATACTAATGCTTTGGGACATTTAAAATCTACATGTGAGGCTTGGCTCTCTCCCTGCTGTTTACATGATAAAGTGACATTCTGATTCAGTCTATCTCATCAAATTCATGATTTCAGAAGTTCCTTTAAACATGTCTGCAACATCGCGCTAACTTTTCAATACCTCCATGTCAATACATGCCAGTTGCTTAGGGTTATTTTTTTCCTGTTGGAAAGAAGGTCAAAACGGCAATGCAAATGTATTAGGGGGAAAAAAATGCATTCAAGTAACATTACTTGTTTCTGGACTCAAGATGCCAGTCCATCTTTAAATCACACAGTTGAGTTTTCAATTCACAAATACAATGAGGGTACTTTTAAATTTTAACTGTCATATTCTGTTATGTTGCCTGATGTTAAGTTGCATTATGCTAGCAGTGAATGGGATAGGACAGAACATAATTCACCACATTATAAACAGCATAACATAACTTGACAACTGGAATTTAAAAGGAGGAAATTCTTAACCGTAGGATCATATTGTATATTCCTGTACATTTATAAACCTAGTAGCAAAAGATCCAAGCATAAAAGCTGATAATGTACCTATTGCCGAGAAACAAATGTCGCCTCATTTGTGTGGCATGCAAATAATTGGGGGTAGTTTTCTTTACATTTTAATTTCCCGACTGCACAGCTGCCACTTTCCTTTCCATGCTACTTAGTGGTGGTATCATCTGAAAACTTCTTTCATACCTAAGCCGCAGAGCAGCATTCACTTTTACGGAAGCTGTTTTGTTTGCTCTCCTGGGCTAAAATAAAGAATGAAGTAACACATTTCTTCAACATGAATATGCTAACAGCCATAAATCTGCTCCCTGGCATTACTGTAGAACAAACCATAGTAAATGTTTAAAAATGTGCTCCTAAAATAAGCCCTGACTGAGCTTTGATGTCACTTTATTTAATTCACATTGGCATTGCATACACAGCTCAGTTTACCAGAGAGGATTCATTCTTTACTGAAGCATAATTACATTATCAGATATTCAGTAGAGGCCATAAACCACAAAATGGAAATTAGACCGTCAATGGCCATTTTATACTACAAGGATTATTGTATTTTAACGTTTGTGTTGTCAACCACTGTGCTGGCAATCTAGCATGTGGACCCCAATTTTCAACATCACTCTAACCTGAATAAAATTTAAATATATGAACACCAAATTGAACAATCAATAACAATCTTTTAAGCTATATAAGCTTCTGACTGGCAGCAAACTAAGCAATAGCACAGAGGCAAATCAATCAGGAAGCTCTCTTTTCCTTCCTAGGCCTTTGCATTTCAGGCTGAGGGAAACTTATTTCGGTGCATTGTTTCCCGAACTTCAACATACCAAAAAAAAAAAAAAAAAGTAGTGAGCTACAGTTTTCTCTTCATTGCCCACTCAGATTTGTAAATGGAATTTATTGCACACAATGTCCTCTTATAGATTAAATTAATGTTATTGTAAAGAGGTTTAATGCTCAAAGATATTTATGACTCATGCTGAGAAAGAAGCTGTACTCAGTTATGATGATTAATATAATTTTCCCAAGTTCTCACAGATGAAATTGCTCCATGTGCATATTTTGAGCACAAAACAGATAACCATAATTCTAAGAAAAGGCAGCCATGATTGTGTTACTGATGCATCATTTGGAATTAGCAAGTTGCTTGCGAAGCGTGTGAAATGTTTTTGTTGGATTCGATTTCTACTTGATAGGCAACAGGAGAAGCGACGTTCACATCATCACAACCTGTGTTTGTGTTTTGATCTTAGCATAACAAAAGCTAGTGCTTACAGATCATTAGCTTATATGGCCAACCACTAATAAGACAGGCTGTGATTTAAAACTTATATCCTCTGTCCAGAATGGAGACCAAATGAGATAGGATTTGACAACTTATGTTGAGAAACTGAAGATTTACTAACTCCTCTGGCACACGGGTTTGAAAACGGTGCAATCTCTACATTGTTGCAGTTAAAGCCTAAAACTGGATCACGCGTGTCTGATTAGAACTCTCCAACAGTTTTGCAAGGTCAGTGAAGATTAAACTAAACATCTCTGCTCCTTACCTTTCGAGGGTCAGCCTTCACTAGTAATAAAGATCACAAATGTTCATTTAACATTCTGCCTAGTATGGATTTAACTTTACTATAATTAGATTGAAGTGCTGTGACTATTACACAGTTGTCCTGGCTTTGGCTGGGATAGAGTTAATTTTCTTCTTAGTAGCTGGTACAGTGCTGGGTTTTGGATTTAGTGTGAGAATGATGTTGATAACACACGGATGTTTTAGTTGTTGCTATGTAGCACTTATCTTAGGTTAAGGACTTTTCAGTTTCCCATGCTCTGCCAGCAAGCAGGTGGGCAAGAAGCTGGGAAGGAGCACAGCCAGGAGAGCTGACCCGAACCAGCCAAAGGGACATTCCATACCATGAAACGTCATGCTCAGTATATAAATGGGGGGAGTTGGCCAGGATGGTCAGATCGCTGCTCGGGCATCGGTCAGCGGGTGGTGAGCAACTGCATTGTGCATCACTGGTTTGAGGAGTTTATTTTGTCTTTTTTGTTCCCTCTTCTTTTTTTTGTTATATTCCTTTTCATTACAATCATTATTATTATTATATTTCATTATTGTTATTGTTAGTATTATATTTTGCTTTAGTTATTAAACCGTTCTTATCTCAACCCATGAGTTTTGCCTTTTTTCCCCGATTCTCCTCCCCATCCCACTGGGAGCGGGGGCGAATGAGGGAGCAGCTGCGCAGTGCTTAGCTGCTGGCTGGGGTTAAACCACAACAACAGCCCAGTTCCAAACTGTGAATTTTCTTTTCAGATTTTAGCTGATCTTTTTGTTGTCCTGTGAGAATAGCAAACTAGAGTCTGTGTGAAAAATGGGGACATTCTGAAAAACTAATAGACTGCAATAACTGAAAAAAATAATTTTCTGCAACAGAGATATGTTGATTCCTAGTATTTTTCCTTCCTCTTGCATTTCTTTATATTATGCCTAAGAAGCTGGTAAGCTTGCTAATCTAGATAAATCAGTGTTAAATGTTACCTGAGTTGAAACAATTTTATAATTTAAGTTTGAATGATTGTGCACTGAAGACCATAAATGTTATAGATATTAGGGACTAAATACCCTTTCTGCCAAAACAAAAGACTTCCCAACTTGGGTCAAAGAGGACTGAATTTGATCTGAAAGTGCAGTGAACAATGTATAGCTATAAAGGGACTCATAATATCAATGCCGGCTATTGATGGGACTGATGCATATTATAAAATAGTACAGTCATACGAGTTGACAGAAGTGCCAAAAAAAGAGTTTCTCCAAATTTTTCATACACTTCTAGTATGATGAAAGTGAAGGAAGTCAATTTTTCAAGAAAGGCTTAAAGTGAAGGCCTCCTGCCTCTGTAGGTCCCATTGAGGTAGGACCTCAAGGTTACACATGCCTCAACCTTACTGACTTTCTTCAGGCTTTGCAGAAAGCGGGAATAAGAGTGTATGGTACGAATGCTTTGTTGAACGTTACTTCAGTGGATAGTGAATAGCTGATGTGAAATCAGCTGCTTAAACCTTCTTTTCTTTTTTCTTTTTTTTTTTTAAGTAATATTTAAGATTATCTTTATAAACAGCTTCGGAATAAATGTTTCTTAGAGGAAATAAAAGTCAATTTCTTTCTCACCTCATCGTATTGTTGGCCCCGTGTTTCAATTTTCAGAGCCTTTTTGAAAACCACATGCTGTAAGTTAATTGGTTTAATCTGGTTGTGGGTGTTATCTATTTTTACCTGAAGTTATGTATGAGACAATTACATACGAAATATTGATTGTTCATTAATGTGGGGGACATCTCCCTTAATACGTTTTGTAATAGTTCAGGCTCCTAGAGTATAGTAACTCTGAAGAGGTCTAGGGAATTTTAACTAGCTTTTAAAGTTGTAAATGTTATTTCAAATTGCTTGACATCTGAAGTCAATATGAAGGTGTTATATACAAAAAAAGGCATAAAAATGCATCTAAAGAAAACAGCAATGTCACTGTGTTAATGAATATATGTTATAATACCTACAGATATTCCTTTCAATTTCTAGTTAGTTAAAACGAGAAGAATGTACTACTCTTTACAAACACATTCTCTTTCTATTGGCTTCTCTGGAAGCTGGTCTGTATTTGGGATGCTCGTGTTTATCCATTGCTCCAAATGAAAGAGTCAAATCATTTATGGTACAGACACTAATAGCAATAAACACAATTTTCTACAATGATATAAAGTAATAAAAATATCAATTTTAAAATAAGAGGTAGTAGCTACAGCTTCAGAAGTCCAGAAAATTCTCAACTCCCAAATCACTTCTGTCTGAAGACTGAATATGAAAGTGTAGAAAACATAAACCAGGTGGAATACAGTTCTCAGAAAGCAACGAGATAATCTGTAATAACAGTGCAGTTTATTGCATTATCTGTAGCTAATATAAACACTTAAATTTGTTTGCGAAGGTTACTGCTGAGAACCATATGATGTATCGATACAGCTAGCATGCTTCTGGACAAATCTTCATCACAATGGGATTTCTGACACTTCACGAGCATACAGAGATTCTATTCTTAACAACAACAATTTACAAGATTTACAAAAGCAACGTAATATAATCATGATTTTTAAAAGGAGAACATTGTGAAATGGTTGAAGTTCTCCATGGATAGTATAGCCCAACTCAGATCCATTCAGCCTAAAAAATAAGCTGTTCTGCTACCCCACCACTTGCAGTCTTAGGTGCCAAATCCCCTTCAGTCATAAAAAATCCAGTCCGTCACACTGGGTTTTATTCATACTAGATGATACTAGATGTTTGCAAAGGTTAAAAAGTGTCCTATTTAAAACAGGTTGAATTTCTCCAAAAGGACGTTTGAAAAATTCAAGCAACGCACATTCTTCCAAACTAATGCATAACCTGATTGCTATGGAAATCCATGCAACATAGAAAATTATCAGAGATCTATACATTGCGTCCACCATTTTTCTCAAGACTTAGTATGGAAGATGCTAGTCCAAAAAATTTCCCAGAAATCTTTCTCCACTCAACAATTTATTCCAGTTTCCATCCTCCTCCCTCTTTATGATAGCTCTTGTCAGCTATCATTATAAGTGAACAACACAAAGGCTTAAAGACATAGCCTCTGGTTAAAAATAAAAAATAAAAAAATCCCACAGCTTTCAAGTGTGAACCGGATTAATCACACATAATAATTATACAAAGTGATAACACTTATAATAAGATCACATAAACACCGTTAAACGAACAGTGGCAGTAACCTTTAGGAAGGAAAAATAAAGCCACCAAAAATAATACAAATCAAAGGTTCTATTGGGAAGACTTTCTGGGTAAGGCTTCTCTGAAACCCTTAATGAAACTAACGTGCAGCATTTCAAAGCAAATGACAGTCACAGTTGATTTACATGCTCCATACATCTTCAAAATGTAGTATAAAAAACATATACAAAATATGGGTGGGGAAAAATTACTGGTCCCCAATCTCTTATCCTTCAGCAGTCCTCAACAACTTAAAAACTTCTTTTTCTAAGCTTGTTTTCTAGATCGTCAGTGTAATTATACAGCAATTCATACTCTCCATATTAGCAATTCTTTGTTGAGCTTCATGCAGTTCTAAACCAAGGCTTTCAAAGACTTTTTCAAATTTTTTTTATTGCATTAGCTGTGGCTTCAAACATATCAGCCTTTTCCTTGCAATTGCTTTGTTTTTCTTAAGAAACTCCACTCTGTTGAAAGTTTTGTTTTGATCTCATATTATCACTCGTTTTTATAGTTCCCACTAAGTATCTCAGGAATAGTTTCCAAGAAATTCTTCATGGACAACTACATGTTTATTAAACACAAGCAAATCCTGGTGAATTCTGGTACCAAGGAGAAGATTTGTTACCCCAAGCCACGGGGTGAGCGGAAGATTGTGAGGCACTTCCACAGTGGCAGAATGTGCCCCAACATGGGACCTTTTGGATATGAGGATAATGCAGCCCACAAACCTGCTATGGCTTCCCCATTCCAGGTCGATCAATGCTAGAAATTTTCCAAAGGTCCATGGGAAGTTGTGGAGGGGATCACGATCTAAAGATAGAGGTCAGGCAGAGCGGAAAAGTCAGGGAAAATGTAGAGTAATATATAAGGTACAGAAGTTTAAGGAAGATGGACTATAAGGAATTTTTCTATACACGTAATCAGAAAGCCAAAACATCTTGAATTTTTTGAATCTCTAAATATATTCAATGTGCAAAACCTTAAGATTAGTAAGCGTTATTGGGAAGACAGGCTTAGGGCATAGCAATGACTATATGAAAGTACTGAGACCACAGACCGTGTACATGTTAAAATAAAAGCAAAATAATTAGGGATGATACAAAATTCTGCAGGTCATGTCCAGAATGGGTTTTAGGCAATATTCTCAGTATCACAAGGCAGAGAGTAGGCATGAACCTGAACTGAGGGCGCATGGTGCCCAGCGTCACAGCGAGAGGTGGGATGGCCGCTGGTGAAAAGAGAGGGGTCTGAGCTGATGACGGAGCCTCTGACAAGACAGATAGCAAAGAAATCACAGAAATTCTCAGAAAAATCTTCACCTTGCAGAAATTCAGAAATGAAAGATCACCTGTCCATTGCTAAATGTATGTATAATTATAGCACTAAAATGAAGTGGTTTGGATCTTCATAGTAATTAACACCATGTAAGCAGCTACTATGAGAAAAGTAACTGCAAACATAAGAAAGGAACAGCTTGTTCACGGAATTTTTTTTCCTCTCCTCTTTCAAACAAGTGGCATTTTGCTATTTGCCTATTGTCCAAGAAATTGTTTGGGATCATTAAATCTATAAGGGGCTCAGACATCTATATTTTACCTTTATGTCAAATAGTTACATGTCATACATAGGACCTCACCAAGGAGTTGTTGTGATTAGTTGCCAAGAAGCATCAAGAATCAAATACAATTGTTAGTGTTTAAGGGTTTTCCTGTTTATTTCTACAAACATACAGGATAAACACTGTCAGTCCAAAGTAAACTATAGAGTACACATTTTTTTCCAAAACTAATACTCTATAAAAGCCTACGATGGTTGAAAACTACATTTAAACCAATTCATTCTGGTGACTAGTACCATGTGTGAAGACTCAAGGATATTTCATAACCCAGAGGCCCTGTTAATTAGTTAAAATTGTCATTAAAAAGCTACCCTTGGTTTAGACCTAATAGTTGATGAAGACCCTCCTAAACACATCACAAAATGTGGCCAACATTTGGATCTGATCAAAGTAAGTAAAATAGATATGGGATATAGTTTTAAGAAACAAAACCTCAAATTCAGCTTAGATTGAAAGAAAAAACGCCAACCCAGCAACACATATGTACAGTATCATAAAATCTAAGCCACCACGCCAGGGACTGAATTTTGAGTGACATTCAAAAGATTTTCATTAAAGCATCCATTTGTTTCAGTCATTTGAGAACTATTTAGTCACTTAACTCTCCCAGCTGAATTTTTTTCAGATGCCAATTGACAGAGGAAATTCATTCCAACTAAAGATAAATCCTTACTTTCACTGCCAAGAGTTTTCCTGCCACAGACAATTATTGGTCTAGAGGGGACTTTTTCTTTCTTCTTGAAATTTAGCTCCTTCTAAGAAACCTATGTAAAATTAAGTACTTCATTAAACTGACAATCTGGTAAGTCTACCTTTGTGCTTTGTTTCTTCTAAGGCAAAGTTAAAGAACATATGAAATGGAAGAAACATTCATATAGGGAGATCAGTAGAGAATTTGTTCTTCAATCCAGTAGCTAGAATGGTAAAATGCGGAAAAAAAAAAATACAGTTTAGGTCAAACAAGCACTCATTTTCTTAACGGTTTAAAAAAACCCAAAAAGTATTCAAAACTGAAATATTTATTTCAAAACTGATGATGCACAGTTTCAAAATTAATTAACTACATTAAATCCCTATATTACTTGTTTTTAATGTTGTCTTATTCCATGATATTACATATTCTATGCTAGATAGACCTTTTTCTAAGTATGCAAGGTCTTTGAAATCTCGGGGTGTAAATTTGTATTTTAGAGGCAATGCTTCCATGAGAGCTCATGGCATCTAACATCTGTTTCAATGTCATGTTTTTAAATGAGGAGAAAGCTCTCAGTTTACTAAGGCTTTTCAAATGAGATGTATAAAATGAATCTGTTCACTTGTGGTCATCAAGGATCAGAATGACCTTACTTTTCATCAAGTAAGAGCATTAACAGCAATGCCGCCTTAGATGATGTTCCAGACAGGTGAATTTTTCATATTTGGACAAATACAAATTTTATTATCTATTGTATCTCCTGTCTTTCTGTTAGTTGCTGTACTATTAATTACTGCACACCGTTACCCATTAAAGCATTGAATTCATCCATGTTTGTCTTCTGTGCTCTGCCCTGGTGTGATTTAAGTGGCCAAAATATTATGAAAGGTCTTGAAAATTTCCTCTGAAATAAAAGACAACAAAAAGGGCAGAGCAGAATGAGAAAGTTCATCATTTTAAACACTTAAAATCAGAGTGGCAGAATAAGGATAATGGATCAAAATTGCTCAAAATTAGGTCCAAAGGAGACAGAATTTGGTGAGCTGGGAAGTTCAGAGGATCGTCATTTTCTCGAAGAACAGGATAGTCCAAACAAAGAATAACGCTGTAATATTGAAAAAGAAATATTACAATAGTCAACTAAGTACAGGCAGAATCTTTAATAACATCCATAATGCAATATATCTTTCAGTGAGGACTAATTTAAGTGTAATTTAAAATCTAACGTGATTGCTAAAAAACTGTGTGTCATTAGAACACTGTAAGAAGGAATTTGAAAACAAGGTTTTGATACATTCATTATTCACAATTACATCAACGAACACTTGGTCACTGAGGTGATACCAGGAAAAAAAGAAATGGTTACGTAAAGCAACAGCCAGTCTGTCACATGGCTGGACAGCATACTTTAAAATGGACCTAAAGAAGTTCATGAGATGTATTTCCTTTTTCCAAGATAGTTATGTCACAAACAAAGGCTTCAGCATTTGTGACCTGTGCTTTGCGTTTGAATTATTAGATATCAGAAAGAAATTTTCTATAGGACCGCATTTTGTGTTGATATTTACATTTTAAAAACTATTCACCATATCGTAAGATAAGAACTGGAAGAAAAAATTGGGATTGTTTTGTGCTTTGCTCCTGCAGCTGCCCCGCTGGCATCACGCTGTTATTGCATCTCAAGAAGGAAGAGGTGGGAGGGTATTAATTTGCTCATTAATTGCCAGTGTGTTAATTGTATGAAAACAATTCCCTCAAAACCAAATTCTGACAAGTTCAGGAGATTTATCCATTTGTTAGCTTGGAAAGGTTTGCTCCAGAAAGCAAAAGTAATGAATGGTGGTATGCTGTTGGTTTAGACGTTGCCAAAAGAAGTCTTGACAGGCCAACGTGAGAGCCCGTGGCGGTCATGGGAAAACCCCATTTTGACATCGATGGTCTCCAGGGTCACCCCCAAGGGAACCAAAGCGAGCCAGCATCACCATGGGACCACCGAGCGGCTGCTGAAGCTTGTCTCTCCATCTGAGAAGGGGCCCGTTCCGTGTCCTGCACTATTTAAGAATTGTCATTAATGGAGAGATTCATTTTTCTACATTTTTCTCATAGTAGAGGAAAATAGATTAAAAGTGCAAGGAAAAAAACCTGCTGACTAGTAAGATTTAAAGCAAAAATAGGGTTCAGTCCTAAATCCCTCGGGTGCCTGGAAATCCCACTACACTTTTCCCATTTTGGTGCTTAATAATTAGTCATTAACTCCTGTCCTGCAACGAACAGAACGCACTCATCTACCACTTACTTGACAAGATCGGGCTCATGTTGATTATTTTAACAGACTAATTTAATTCAGGTTTCTGTAGTTTCTCTCGGAATTTGCCAAGCAGAAATTTATCAGATTCCATATAAATCTATGTCAGGGGGAACTTTAATGGAAATGACTACATTAAGAATTCAGGATTGGGCCCTTAATAGCTGCTATAATTTATCATCTTTTTAATATGGAGAAATCAGTAAAATGAAATACTCTAAAGACATAAAAGTAATAACCCAATCATTTAATATGAAAGAATAACTAGACAATACTGCCCTGAAGAACTATAGATAGCCTGACGGAAAGGCACTGAATATAAAAGCCAGAAAAGCATCAGTATTAATTTCAGGGAAATACTGCATTCATGTAAAAAAATACCAGTGAAAAGAAAGCAAACCAATCAGTTCTTCTACATCCTCAGTACTTTTTTTGAGGCCTTCAGCCACGGCTTTGGTGGCATTATCGCGGACAGAAATCATTGTCCGCAGCTCAGAGTGAGGGAGGGAGAGGGAAGATCCTGGCCACAAGCAAAAGGAGCTGAATTCCTTTGGAAAATTTGCTATTTTGATATGTTATGAGCAAGAAAAATGCATAAATTTGCAGTAGGTAACTATTAGCTGCATTTTCATCTATAGCCATTATAACTCTATAAATACATGTTTTGAAGGTAATGTAACCTAAATAATAACTCAGAATCAAAGCAAAAGAGTACAAAAATGAGGCTGTCATTTTAGTCATAATATTAAAACTAAATACAAATTCTAATAAAAAAGAAAATAGTCTGGTTTACAATTATACCTACCCACTACATTTCTTTCAATGAGAGATATCAAATTACTTTAAAAGGGAGATTAATATTTAAATCCTGCTTTTACCTAAAGGGAAACCGAGGCATGGAAATTTGCCTACTCTGGTCTTTGAGGCCAGTGGCAGAACCATGCTGGAAGGTGAGCAGTCCAGTAAGCTAGATCTTAGACCGGGCCACCAAACCTGTGCTGGCAGGAGCAGGCATGGGAACGTGCTACTGGTGTGGGTACACCCTGAATCACAGCTGAATCTTTCTAATTTAACCTCAGATTTACTTTCCTTTCAGTGATAGTTGCTGATTCCCAAGAAAAAATGGAGAGCTGATCTTAAAAGGTTGCTTACTCTTGTGGATTTCTACCACTCATGAAGTTCCTGAAGCTTCTCCGCTGCTTTGGAAGGCAACGTAAAACACAAAAAACTCTGCCCAGCTGCTGGCGGAGTCTGAGAGACTCAGGCTTCTGGGCACCTCCAGATTTCCATTCATAAGGTGGGATCTGGACACGCACAGGCCCTTTGGGATCTGGCCTCAAATGTCATCAAATATAAAAAAAAGGTGACTTTTTGCTGGTGGTTATTTTCAAAGGGAAGGTCCTTTCCACTGTGTGGTAGTAAAAGATAAAGGATTAGAATTAAATATATCTAAAAGCAACAAAAATTTCTTAAAATATAGCACAGAACAGAAATGAAAGGCCTTTTTTTTTTCCCCTGTAACAGGAAATTACCATTTGCCTTTTCTAGTATTACATGAACTGTGATAAATTCATCTTTATGTGCCAAAGAAAGAAAAAAAGCCCTCACCCAATTAAACGTGTGTGTGCTTCATGCCCACTGCTACAGGGGCAGGATGCAAACTTCTATCTGTGACTGCCAAAAAAAATGGTTGTGTAGCTCTAGAAATGCTTTACTGAACTACAGTAACACCATTTAACAATTTAGCTAACTGATAAAACTAAAAATACTGCTAATTCCCATTTGTAATATGCTAAATTGCCTGCAACTAATTTAAACAATAAACAAGCCAGGCTGTGAGTTTTTATCTGTGGCCAGTTGAGTGAAATACTTTATTTGCCATCTCTTCAGAAGCAGGGGGTTTAATAGATTAGCTCCTAAAATATATTCTGCAAGTGGACAGCCCGTACGGCCTCAGAACAGTTAAATTCTGCAGAGAATTCACTGCCTGAACTTGCCAAACTTGCCATTTTCTGATAAAATAAATTTATACATAGGCAAAACTTTTAGCTTTAAGCTGCAGATTTTTCTTCTTCCTTTTTTATTTTCTTCTAAAGCTTAAAAGTTTCCTTTGGCTTCAGGTATTTCTAAACATACAATGAACACACAACCTTGAAACAAACAAACAAAAAAAAGCCAAAGTATATGATATGCTCTGGTAGCTTCCTGCAATGCTAAAAAAATTAGCTCAAATCCCAAGATCCATCCTCAGGAGCTTAATTGCTTCAAAGAATAGGAATCTTGTCAAATTCAGTCCAAACAAACATAATCAGTAGCTTTCAAAGCTTGTTTGACATCGAGGAGGCATAGAAAACAACATAGGAACCAAAGAAACACACATCGACGGTCTGTCAAAATTTTTTGTTAGACATGATGCTATTATCAAGGCACATCAGGATGAAATAAAGTGACCTAGCTGACCACAGGCTTACAAATGTCTTGGGAAGGAAGGAAAAACGGTGAATCAAAAGGTAGCTTTGTTGCACGTCCCCCCAGGCCATCTTATTGACAGGGATGACAATGGTCCCAAGATGCACCATTATCTATGACCAGCAAGCAGACATCAAATGCTACCGAGCTGTCTCTGTCAGAATAGAAAATGCTGCTCAAAATATACAGGGCTTGTTACATTTTGTTCAGCAAAGGTTTGTCAAAAGCCAGGGTCACTCTGTGTGTGCACTGCCCTGAAGGGTAATTTTAAAAGGCAGGAGAGATGCACTTGATTCTTCAGTGTTTCTCCTGGAAGGAGACTTCGAGTCTGTGGATGACCAAAATGTTTTGAAAATCAAAGAATGACTCAGAAAAAAAATAAAATAAAATAAAACAAAGCTAATAGATGTTCATTACGGCTGTGTTATTAGAAGGCAAACCACTTTTCAAAATAAACAGGTTAGGGAATTATTCCCATATTTAGATGTTTTTTCAATAAAAATTCAGTTGATTTCTAATACATCAGGGGTGGATGCTACCGTAAAGGCATGACTCAAATTGTAGTGGATAAGTACGCCCTCTTCAAGTATCTGTGTTGTACCATTATGCAGTTAATTGCAGTAAAAATATTTATACTGGCGAGAAAAGAATTGTTAATATGGTACCCTTTGGAAAGAAAAGAGAGAGGCTGTATATACAAACTCCAGCCTCAGAAATGTTTGGGTAAACATTGTTTTTCTGTGAACATCTGCTAAGCACACACTGAGGAAAGAAAGTCCAAATGCACTTCACTAATTGACACAGGAATCTTTGTTTAAGAACCGTGTTGCTAAAAAAAAAACCCCAAAACCAAAACAAAACCTGAGGGTGAAAAGAATACTTCAGGGGGTGAAAGGCATTATTGATACAGAAAAGGCACGATGGAAGTTGTCCACCGGTTCTTGCTTATAGGTCAGCTCTTGCTTTTTCCCTTAACGGTCATTGTGGCATTACAAATGGGCATGGCTTCACCAAGAGAGCAAAAAAGGGGCCACGAAAACTCCCCGGCGCTGCCCTGCACAGACCAGGCAGCACAATGTGACCCTCCACTCTTAACTTTACGGTTGCATCTTCCCCTAGCAACTTTAATTAAATGCCATATGAACTTTTCTGTCCGTGCCCCCCGTATCTGGGTGCTCGGTGGCACGCAGCGGGTCTGATGCTCCCCGACTCTGCTGCTCACCCCTGACAAGCTGTACGGCCTGAAAGCACCGCACTCCTTCACTTCAGTCCGCAGCTATCCAGACCCATTTCCCTGCTCGCTTCTGCTATTGATTATTGTGACTTCTCGGAGCATGCAATCGTCTTGTTTTCTTTCTTTCCTTTTTAAGGATAAATAACAGAACAAAAAAAGGAAGGGAAAAGAACAGTCCAGTTACAGCCTTTTGCTTCAGGTTTGCAGCTCCGAGGTTACAGCTGATGCTCCACTGTCCATACCCGTATGATTTTCAGGACAGAAATTAGGATAATAGTCTATCAAATGTACTTTCTCTCCTCTAAGACCAATCTCAAGATGATAGATATGATCCTTTTGCATCTCATGGGACATGCTCTTTTGTCCCCAAATGCAATGCTATTAATTCAATGCAATAGTTTCTTTTTCCTTTCACTGGAAGTCACAATATGCTGCGAGTAAGGCTGGCTTGTCTTTCCTCCTGTTGGAGGACTCCTAAGTGCCCTGAGAGTGGAGGGAGGCTTTGCACACCAAGCGTTTGCCCACCAGTACTGCTTTAGCAATTTCATCAAAACCTTTATGTATTCTTCCTTGCCTTTTTTTTCCATTACTCACTATTGATCTGGATTCGTATGTAACATCTAGTTTTCAACGGGGGTGGTGTCCTTTGGTTAAATCCTACTTCTCACTATTTTTTCAGCTGTCATTTATTGATATAGACATAAATGGAGGCGGGAAAAAAAACCTCAACAACCAAAAAGGAATATGCTCCTCATCAGTAAATTCAATGTTTGGTTAAAACATCTGCATTAATATTCTTGCACATGCTAGCTCTTAAAACCAGGAAATCTTACTAGTGACTTCCGTGCTGTAATACTCCGTAGGAAATTTAGAGCTTTAAGGTATCTTTAGCATTTTGACATCAAAGCCTTCACAGAAAAATAGTTGCCTGATGCCATCTGGAAGCAAAAGAAGGCACAAATATATCTACAATCCCTTTTGCCCACCATTCAGTCTTGCATGAAACAGCTCCCTGGGACCAGAGACACTGGACCAAATTTATGTGAACAGTGTGGTAGGTTCATTCATTCCTGAGCCAGGTTTCAAACAGATATAGAATCACAGAATAGTTTCTACACCATGGAGACAAAAGAGTTTGCAACTGTTCGCTTTATAAAAACCTATTTATTAAAGAAACCCTGTTCTACTCACCACACTACTCATTTTCATGATTTCTGACCACAACAATATACTTAGCCTCCCATCCTGTTTTCACAGTATTTCACCTTTGTTTAGAATCAAATTAAATTGAAAAAAAAAAAAAAAGCAGCATCAACTCTACTTAATTGTTGTGCATCCCCAGGGTGATCGAAACAAACAACCTAAGGCTAACAAATCCACATCACACACGAGGGTACACTGTGTGTAATGAGGTAACACACTCATGTGTGTAAGCTTTTCACTGCAAGATAAGGAGAACAACATCACCTCTGGTTTGTTGCCATCAGCAAGAAATCTAAGCAGTACCTGTGATTCCGCAGTATTTGTCTAGCCCTGCAATAACCATTTTAATTTATGAGTAACGGCGGGCTGACAATTAATGACAGCTAGGTTCTTGCTGTAAGGATAGACACCAAGCAAATGAGTATGATCGCAGATGTTTAAGAGTAAATGTGAAAGGAAAGGAGTGAGCATTAGGGGAAAAAAGAGAGAGAGTATTGATTCAGTGTGACTGATGTGAATGAGTTAAATGATTGACTATGAAGTGTGAATTCAAATTTACTGCGAATGGAATTTACTGTGAGTGGAACAGAGTATGCATGACCATGACTGAGTGTGAGTAGGTATCATTAGGAAGAACTAAGCGAATATGAGTGGAAAGCACTGATTATCTCTCCTGTAATCTATAAATAAACAGTATTGCAGGAAGTTTTGAAAAATGTATTTAATAAGGGATTTCCACTGCCTGAATAAACTTGCTGAGGCCAGACAGCCTGATCTGGAGGAAAATGTATCATTTTACTCAAAGCTCTGTCATGTAATAATATGTGAGCTCATATCTAACAGGAACAAAATGGGCCTAAATCTACAGCAAAGTGGAATTGCTGGACTTAAAAGAAATGTCTTTCCAATTATCAACGAACAAGTTTACTAACTCATATGATATCAATTATCCCCTCTTCTCCTTACAGGTATTTTCCTAACATACATGTTTAAATTCAGAAATATGAACATTCAGGACCTGCAAATTTGGGAACCGATGCTGTCTTCTACAGCTCAGTAGGATATAGTTTTATTATCACCAAATAACTGTCCTTCAGCAGAGTGGCCAAATAACTAAATTGCCACCAAATATCTGCTCTTGTGCAGAGTAACAGAGCTGAGCCTGATGTTGCTCCAGTTTAATTCAGTGAGAGTAAATTGTGTTTTACATCCCAGGATCTCAGACCCCACACGTACAAAAGCATCTCAGTGTCTTCTCAGCTGCTGCCCTTTCTCCACAAATATCTCTGTTTACTTCAGCGAATTTTAGTACAAGTCAGACCAACAGAGTCTTTGTTACTGAAGATCTGTGCAAATAAATGTTGATTTTAAAGGTGGATCCTGCCAGAGATCAAAGCAATGCCAAAACCCTAGATCCTGGTGTAATCAACATGGATTTTACCATTGAATTCAGTTATTTGCCTTACTTGAGTAATTTTCTTCCCCTTAATTCTTCTGCAATCATTACCAATCAAACAATCATCGGAATTTATGGGGGTTTTTTTATGTCAGCCTATACTTCCACAGAAGAAGAAAAGATGAAAACACTGAGCTCTGTGTTTACACTGCAGTAAATTAATAATCAAAACCAAATAATGTGAAAGAGCAGAGAGACCATTTCAGCCGGCAGAAATCTTTCTTGGGAAACCTGCACTGCTCCTTTCCTCTGCTAATACACTGGTGATGAATTTACTGGGGTGAAGAAATTCCCCAGCCCTGCCTGAATTAGCTGGGGCTTAATCTAAGCCATGCACATGAGCATCCTTGAACCCTGCGGTTCTTTGAGTTAGAGGCATTTTAAACTGATGTTCAGTGGATTTACATCCTTATAACTTTACAGGCTCTAAGTTAGCTCTGCTGATTAACAGCGGCCAAGAATGTGGCCCAAACTTTTGCACAAGCTTTTGCTTGCATTAGATTTTGCTTCTAGGTGCATTTCCATTTTACAAAGACTAGGACAGAAATTGTTACTAGTTTGCTTGTATTGTCTGACCAGCTCCAAAATGAATAAAAGATTCCTGTTTGGATCTTATTGAGCGTCAAGAAACACCTCAAAAAAGTTGGCGCTCTCACCTTACCATAACTGCAGTTTTCAGAATCTGCAACAGAACTAAAAAAAAAAAAATTCCACTGATAAAAAAGGTTATCAGAAAGTACCTTAATTCATTAAATCAAAGAACATATATTTCTTGGGATCATGAAAACTGTCTCCCCCATCCTGCCAACTCTCCTTATGAGTTAGGTCAAAGACGGCGTGTCTGCACTGTCTGAGCAATCCTCTCTAGATGTGCATCTCCCAAGCAAGACAGAAAACCATTGACAGGAAACAGTGGGTAATTTATGCCGCTCGTGCCAAAGCTGCACATGTTCTGTCGATAAATGGAAGACTTAATTCTTCAGGATAGCAATTCAGGCATTTTAAAGGATTTCCTAATGAGATAAAATTCACTAATGAGATACAGAAAAAAGAAAAAAAAAACCACCTTTTTCACTTGGAATTGCAGAAGTGCAGAGTAAGTAAATTCCAAAAATTTTCACAGCATTATATGATAGAAATGGGTAGGAATGAGATCATTAAGACTTTGCATTCTTTTTCCAACTCAGTATGAAACCCTGTTTATAATAGGTATGCTGAGTTTCCTTTATTGCTATAGAAGACTTGCTAATAAAGAAAAGCACAACTGATGTTACTAATTCTGCTACCTTGCACTGCAAGATTGCTAATGAAAAGATGCTCCACCTTTTCACTTTTCTGCATAGGCACCACTACCAGAATCCCTTCGATTTAACCTAATCGCAAAGCCGCTGCCCACTGCAGACTAATATGCAGAATAGTAATCTCTGTTTATTCTCCGTGTACCTCTTGCACCTTCCAACAGCATTCCAATAGCTCAGAAGTCTTGTGTGGGGCAAAGATGGGGACCCATGTCCCCTCAGCTTTACCAGTGATTAATACATCCTCACTCCTAGTTTCAGCCTGGGAAAGACAAAGGGTCTGTCTGGTTTTTTTCCAGATTTTTTTCTACGTTGAACAAAGTGTCTTATTTCTGATTTTCTAAACAAATATTTGCTGATTCCAAGGCTCTTTCTACAGCTCACAGAAAGCTTAGGTATTAAGTGGACAATTAGCACCCAATATGCTCAAAGATTTTATTTTTCAGCTAAGCCCCTAAACATTGAACTAAAGTGAGTATTTCCACTGCTTGCTTTCTTCCTACCTACCCCTGAGTTACAAAATCAGCTGGGACTACATCTGAACTGCATGTCATGTTGATGAAGGACGTAGCTTCTAATTTGCAGCAGGACAGAAAGAAAGGATGCTATGCTAAAAGAACAGTTACAGGCCATTTTTAACAGTCAAACAAAATATGACACACTTAAGTATCGGTATTGCCTCAGTAAAGCCAGGTTGTCTGTTCACCTTACATTACGCTACAAATTCTTAACATAGCTTTAGGTTATCCAGCTTTATTTAGCTGCCGACAGAAGGACTTTTACTATTGTGGATCAAGGCAACTGTCTCTGGAATTGATCTCATTAGCAAAGTTTCCATAGGAAAGAAGATTAGAGAAAGCAACTGATTTTCTTGACTCGTACTGGTATTTCTATGGCAGCGAAGCAATTTCATCTTCCTTAGAGGCATTGGTTTCAGGTCACATTTTTAACTATAGTTAAGTCCTCAAATAATCCTGAAGACAATCAAGGATAAGTGACCACTCCCCACTACAGCAAAACAAATGTTCAGCATGGTCAAGCCGTAGCTTTTGACGAATGTCACTTTTTTCATAGGCTTTGTATATAACGTTCAAAATAAAGACAGCATTCTGGATTTGAATGCATACCGTATACCTCCAGGTTAAGATGACGACAATCCAGTATGCACATCCAAAGATAAAATTTGCCCCTAAATTTAGCAGATGGAGTCCAAAAAGTTTTTGATGCCAGAAAAGAACTGCTTTCTTTTTAATACTTCTGGGATGCTGGGATTCAATTCTGTATGTATTTTGGCCAGTATTTTAACATATATTGTTATTTTAATGTAATTTAAATATTTGTAAAAACTCTAAAATTTTCACAGAAAAATCCTTTAATAAGATTTAAAGAAGTTATTTCATTTTGCAATTGGCAAGCTCCGGTTTTGTATTTTTCCAAAGACAATATCCTGACCAACGTCAGAGCAGGAACACTCTGGACCAGCCAAGAGAAGGAAAGGCGATGATCTCTATGTTTCGCAAGCAGAAGTATAGGGCATGGACGGGAGAAAATTAATGTGGCAATTCAGAGGATTCGCTATCCTAAATCCCTAGTTCGGAGAGAACTAAGGGGCTTAGTAATATCTACAAAGTAGCTATGGTGTGCTTCTGCCTACTGCAAACAGCTTCCGTGCAAATCCCCGTTCATGCAGGCTTGATGCAAGGGTCCAGATTCGGCCAGCAGTCATTATTTTTGCCTCCAAATCGCAACATTTTTATTGGAGTCACATTCATAGTTGAAGCTGTCATCCTGAAGGAGAAAATCGTTGTGGTTTTTGTCCTATATACGTACATTATATAATTCTGACTATTATCTCTGGGGCCTCTCTGGCAAACTTTCTACCATTCTTTCTCTGTTAGGTCTCGAAGTTATCAGAGTCAGAGTTCATTTATACTTCTGATCGCTGGCCAGACAATGTCCCCAGGGTTGTGAAGTCTAGTATGGCAGAACAGAAACATAATTTTATGGCCGCTATATTCTAATTCATTTAATTAGGGGTTTTCGTGGATCTCTGGGGGGTGTGTCCTTTCATGTTTAGAGGTTTCTATGAAAAATCTATCTCCATTCCAGAAAGTCACGGGGAAAGTTCTCCTGCAAGTGTAGATCTTGTTTGCTCTCCATCAAATTAATATTCATCACATCATCAGCAGAATACACCTTTCTGTGTTCCCTCTGCCGTTAATAGTTTTGAGGAAGAATTCTTGCACAGCAACCCACAAAGAAACCCACATAATTTAGATATACGAATAATGAAAAAAACCACATTTTTAGGGTATATTTTTTAAAAGTGGAGACCCTGACAAAATTTAAATGTAAATGGTTAAAAGAAGCGGACTGATAAGAAGAGCTGTAATTAAGAAACATCTTACTGCTAAAATGTGAACTTCTACACATATTTCATACCTCAGCCAGAGCTCAAGCAGAGGTAGATTGTATCTTCTTCTTTAAATAAATGAAAAAGAGGAAAAAATATATTAATCTGCATTGTACTAATGCTTATGCGCCCGAAGCTGAACTTCCGCTTCGTTGTGCGACGTTCTCTGCACAGACGCAGCACAGGAGTCTCGGCCTTGAGAAATTTTCAGTCGAACCAAGGAAAGGTAGGAGAAATAATGCGTTATCTTCATTTCACAGAGGCATGGGGAGGTTACATGATTTCTCCAAGCTGATGCAAGAAGTCTCTGGTAATATCCAGATCTTCTGAGTTTTGGGGGGGTTTTTTGCGTCTCTGAGGAGGTAGGTACACGCAGGCACACACACAGTGAAATGGAATCCAAATTTTCCGTATTGTCTCCAATGTGATGTACATGAAAGAAAGGAAAAAGAGGGAGGATTTCCTAGCTAAATATTTAGTACTTCAAATGTAACTACAAAAGCACATCTAAGTGCAGAAAGGAATGTCACCATGCACTTCCTATGTCTAGACTAGAGCATATATACTGGAGCAAACAAAACTAAGTTAAATGGGAGCTAAGGTTAAGAAAGCAAATCAGTAAAATAATTCCAGAGATATTATAAAAAAAAATCATTTAATACAGAAAATTGAAGGAAAACATTTAAAGTCAAATGTTTCATTTAACCTTACAGTGATTTTTTTACCTTTCATTTCTGAGAGAAAATAAGTAACAATAATGAAAAAGCCATAATTCAAAATGTTTCATTTGTAATTGTCCTGCTACTTCTTTTTTTTTTTTTTTTTCCTCAGAGAAGCTACTTGATAAACTCTGATTTGAGAGCTATGCAAATGAAAGAATTTTTAACAATCCAGACATGCATGGAAAAGTCTGCCACCCAAAACCATGTGTACTCTAATGATTTCCTGAAAAAATCACTCACTAATTTACTATTAATGAGTGATAGTGTTTATACACTTAGCTAAGAGGAAAGTGATTTCTTGAGGGTACTATATTCTCTTCCCTCCCTCACCATGGTATAATTACAGTCAGGAGAAGGCTTTCTAAATCAATTACAAATCATAGCTGGTCATGTTTCTTGTGGCATTCCTGGCCACAGTATCTAAGAGCGAAGATAACTAGAACAGATCAAGGTTGATATCAACTTATATATCTGAAAAAGACTGTAGTGTTATCCTGGAACATGAACAAACAGCAGCTGCGAACTACTTTATTTCTGACATTCTCAGCCCTTTCTGAGCATGGGAAAAATAGCAAAGCACAGGACATTGTGATCACCTTTTGCTGGCCAAACCTATTTTGGTTCACAGAGCAGGTGAAAGCCAAATTGCCTCTGGTAGCCAGTACAAGTGGTGGTAACATTTCTACCAAGGTTGTGGTTGTTAAATGGACGAAAAAAATAAGGAAAACTGAGATGTTCTAAATAAGGATACCATGCTAAAATGAAATACTCAATAAACTAGATCTATTTATGAGATTCAAGTAGAAATAAAACTGATGACCCTTAATCTACTAGCATCAGAGAAACTCCTCCAGGGTGCTCTCATTACAAACACTCAGAACTAAAGAAATATTATCTGGGCAGGGAGAGTATCTACAGCTTTTCTACACTCCTCAGACAACTAGAATCATAATTTGCACAAATATCAGGACACAAAAATACCACTCACCATTTTTCTTTTGTTTGGCAAAATAGTAAGAAGAAACTGTAGAAGATGTTAACTGGTGAAATGACAGATAGGTAGCTTTGTCTTGTTTTGCACGTTTACCAGAGCAATGAATCTGAACAGAGATTTTTGGGTTTGCCTTAAAAAAAAAAAAAAAAAAAGCTTTTGGTGATTTTTAAATTCATTCAATAAAGTGAGGAAAGATATTGTATTGTTAATTCTAATTTTATTTTTATTTTATTTTATTCTGGGTACCCAAATCTTATTATTTCTCTGCCTAGATAGATATACTGATATAGATATTCCTATATATTCTCTACCTTCATAATTAATATTTGCCTTAGGTTTTGTTTTATACCAGATTTCTACTAACACTGTGATAGCACCCCAGAGAGTGAGAAGTGCTTAACAAAACAGGGGAAATGAATGGGCACAGAATCACGCTTATTTTCGCTCACTCTGACTTTACAGCCACGCGGCCGCAGGAGAGTACCCAAGCACGGTTCAGGATGTCGTGGAAACTCATTCAACTTTTGTCAACTCCCTGTTACTTCAAGACTCTCAGACTTTCCAGATCCCAGCATCGGCTCTGGCATTTAAGCTAGAGCAAGTCAAAATGGTTATTAAACTTTTTTATCATCCTAACTACTTTACATCCTTATAACACCATCTTAAAGTCATTTCAGTGGGAAAATCCTTCTACAGTTGTTTGCATTACTGGTAAGGCAGCCTTATAGGACAAAGCTATTTTAAGGCAGATCATAATCTGTCCCACAAGAGTCCTCATGTTCTTGCATGAAACACCCTTCTTTTCAAGTTCCTTTGACAGTATTAGGTAAGGAAACGATGGAGAAACAGCAATCCGTTTTCCACCGCTGTCCCACTGACCTTGGGAGCAGATACCCCGATGCCATTAACTGAGCCATCTGCCGTAGCTCTATCCCTGACATGGAGCCAGCCAGGTGATCCGAGCGTTTAAATCGTGATATGCTGTTCTGATGTTGACTATTACTACAAAATGAGCTAATCAAGTTGTCTGGCAAGATCTTTTTCTCCTGTCAGGAAGAATGCCTCACTTTGCTATTATAGACTTGAAATATTCACAATACAGGGCTTACGACCAAAATCTGACAATTTAACATAAAGTTTTTAGATGCTTAATAACATATCTTAATAAAAAATTATACATTCACTGACTAACTGAGACAGATTCTGATTACCTGTCTTTAAGGAAACGGACTGCTTTAGAAAATTATTTGGAGTACTCTACTATTGTACCTGTCATACAGTTTTAATTAAAAAGGTATTGATGCATGACTAAATTGCACACAGTGAAAAACAGACCTATTTTAGTTCAATTGCAATAATGTACACATAACCCAATGAAGTAAGCCCATACAATTATAACAGGAAGACAGCCCCGGCACAGTTATACTTTTTCAGGTCAACCTCATATCAGATGTATATGCCGTGGAGCCAATCATCACAAATCAATGTGGACTCAATCAGCACAAACGAATTTACTAATCTACTCTAAATACCTGTAATGAAGTCATTTCACTAATCTATTGTAAATTAAACATGTGGTGAAACGAAGACAGAATAATGATTAACATTATTTTATGGAGTATTTCTTGACAAAGTCCTCTAACTAAGGCAATCTACACCCAATATTTTAATACAAGAAGTACATGCAACCAGAAATGCATTGGTTACATTCTGTTGCAGCTAGAAGTATGAAATCAAGGCACTGTTTACAAAAAAAACCCTGCCTTTTGAGGCCAACATCCTCTGTTAGAGGAATATTGAATTTAGACTGACAAGAGGTAAATGTGTTCTCAGTTAAAATGCACTGAAGAGTTGGAATTCAGAATAAAATAGTTATTGCATGGCAAAGAACTAACACCTATATTGCAGTGTCACAAAGTTTATCACAAAACATCCAATATAAATTATTTTTAGATTTGTTATGACATATAAGACATTAAGATAGACATAACAATATTTGCCCATAGGGCTTTGGAGCTTCTTGAGAACATGTTGATAAAACTTTTTAATGATGGAAGATTGATTATAACTATGAGAAATTACATCATGATTAGTATTCTGAACATTTGATAGGTGGGTTTAGTTCCTTTCTTCACTAGAGGGTATCTGCTTGAGAATAAAGGTGCATCCCCAATTCATGAAACTTAAGGACTGAACAGAAATCTGAGTTGCTTAGATACTGCAGAAACGGGAAGTCTAAAAGTAATGAGTTTTTCTAGAGTCTGGTTGTCCAGATAGATATTTCCTCTTTTGTAATTCGGTATTTTATTTCTGCAATAAAGATTTTATTTGCATTGTTCCCCAGTCCCTCCTTTCTATCCTTTTCTATGGCAGAAACTCTGCACTGCCATTGCACTTGCGTCACCCACCACGACTCTTCCAGCGACAGACAAAAATAGTTAAAAAATGCAGACAGTTT
This sequence comes from Gymnogyps californianus, assembly GCF_018139145.2. Taxonomy (NCBI): domain Eukaryota; kingdom Metazoa; phylum Chordata; class Aves; order Accipitriformes; family Cathartidae; genus Gymnogyps; species Gymnogyps californianus. The sequence goes on from NC_059477.1 coordinate 40,872,736, forward strand.
CTTGAACACTGCGGGCTGAATTTCGTCAAATAAGGTTCCTTGCATGTGAAAAAAAGAAAAAAAAAGGTATTAAACGAAACAGTCTTTGCATCACTGTTTTCATTCTTTCTGTGTTAAGTGCATAAAGATTTTTCCAGCAAAATGTTTTTTAACTGAAAATGCCAAGACGCTGAAATCAAAACTTTACACAGGAATAAACCTGGAAAGTTTTCATACTCGAAATCAAATTTTCACCAAAATCACAGACGGACATATGGAGGACATGGAGGATCTAGCTTCTCCTCACTACTCTGCCTGACTGAGAAAAAGGCAAGCAAGCGCTTAAACAACGATATTCTTGGCTCTCCTGATGTGTGCATCAACTTTCTCAAAGCTGTGAAAATCCTCATAGCTCCCCAGTGTGGGAAGAGACCCTCTCCCTTTCTCCTTACCTGGATGGCACTCCGCCTTGTATACAAAGACACTCAGGAGACAATTTATAGTATAGCTCTGTTTCATTGTAAGGGGCAATTTTTTACTGCACTCCTCAGTTTTCTTATTAAAACACAATTTTATTCCCCCAGTATAGTTCATGCAGATTGCGAAGAAGAACAAACATTTAATTTTACCTCTCTTAACTGAACTGAGGAGCAAAAATATGGAAATCATGTTTTTAAATATAGAAATGTATATTGTACAAATTACTAATAAAAAATAGCCGTTTTAGAAGCTCATATAAATGCAGCCTGTATTTGGTCTCAGTCTGAAGAGCTGTAACAATTTGATAAAATGGTTCTCAAAAGGAATTCCACTTAGTGGTTTATTCTCCAGAGCGACCAGAGACGAAGCACTGTAAGTAACATCACTCCTTGTTACAAGATCTCTGCTACAGTGAGGAACAATGTGATGAATTTTAGATGTAAATCTGAATTTCATGACCTTTCAAGTCAGATTCTTAAACCTCATTTGAGCAGCGTTTTCTCTTTATGAATATGCGGTTGAACTGAAGGCCCAGAACTGACATAATATTTTTTTCTCATTTTTTGCCCTCTTCAGGTGTAAATTAGGCCTTTACATTGTCATCCTTATTTACTTTATGCTCTACAAAGTTAGCAATCATTATATCATATTTTTGGTGCATTACATTTAGCTGTTTATGCCTGATAGGTAACACTTCCACTTGAACAGAAGAGACAGGACAATTGTCAAACCACTGAAATACAAATGAATAGTAAAAAAGATGCTTGAAACAACTGTACTCACTTGAGTTTAAAAACGTGCTATGTTTTTAAATATAAAAAGCTTCGATGCACTTTGGAAATATAGCGTGAGTAAAGAAGTACAAATAATCTTAAAAAGAAATACTTGATTTTTATTTCATTATAAGCTAAGTATTTAAGCCAAAAAACTTAAAGTATATTATATCTTAATTTAAAAATTTAAGGTTAGAGAATCATTTTTTTAAGGATGTCACTTATAATAACTCATTACTTTCAAGGACTTTCAGTAGAAATGACTGCATAGTGCTATCTATAAAAAAATCTCACAAATATATGTGGGTCATCCTATAACTATAATACAAATATAACCTAAAAAGTGACAAACCAATATCATGCTATTTTCCTAAATATACCATGCTGTAAAAATAATAATGAAAAAATTATAATCTCCAGAGCATACAAAGCAGGATTTCAGGTTTAGAAGCCTAAATATATCTGGCTTTGCAAAGACGACAGTGACAAAATGCTAATACTACAGTATGTCACTTATCAAAATGCACATACTGTCAAGTAGTAATATGTTATTGTACAGATGGGAGAGGATTTCCACTTTTGCTCCTAATTCACTTAGGTGCTTTTAAAATCTTACCTCTCACAGAGGTAAAAACAGAAGCATTTTTAAACTGTGCTCGCCCTGCTTTTCAAGACTACCTCTTCAGTTATGAATCTCTCCTTAGTTATGAAAATTCAGAATCAACTTTTTTTTTTAAGATTAACATATACATTACACAGAGCATCTTACTACTGAAAATAAATATATGATCTTGAAAAGTAGTACCAAAATGGGGCTTGAAGATTACAGAGGGTTTTTTTTCCATTTCTGAACGTAACTTACTTTAAAGTCCCTGAAACGGGCTAACATCCATCACACTATATTTCATTAGTCTTTAAGGCAGCCTTAAATAACTGGGCCTAAAAACAGATCTTGGTTGATATGGCAAGTATCTAAAAAGGATAACTCTGAAAATATCCTCTGCTGGGTTCAGCTTGGATTTTGCCCAAATAAATTCAATCACCTCTCATTATGATTGAGGAGAGGAGGGAAGAAAAAAAAAAAAAGAAAAAGAACTCAGGAAAGCAAAGTGCAGCTCTGTTTAATCCATATAGACATGTCTACCCAAATCCCTTTGCTAATGTATTTCTAATTCAGATAGCCTAACTCATCCTGTAATAATGAGAGCTCCTGTGAAAATGTAGTGCATTTTTAGCATTCTTCAAATGTATTAATGCACTTCTATACCATTTTTTAGGGCTTTAACAGGAAGAAAAAAAAAAAAAATATATATATATGCAGCTTTCTGACGTAGGCAAGCTGGTTTCTTTCCCAGTGTAATTGTGAGGCTATTTAGGAGAAATGAGTACCTGCTGGACAAAGCCACACAATAAACGATGTTTACTATGCAGGTAGAGATCCACAAAGGGCATTTCATCTCTTCCCCTGCCCCTCAAGCATCCTGTACACCTTGCTAATGTTGACAGCTACCACTAAGTGCTAAATTCTGACTTTTTACAGCTGCAAACAGACCTACCGTGTCTGTAAGGCAAGAAATACAGAGGAATACTTCAAAATATTTTTTTTTTTTACTTCCAAGTAAAATGTATTTTTTTTAACCTGCCTCATCCTGCCAGTTGTGCATGACCATGGAAAATTGAAAATTCAACCTTAGCAATGGAAATGTAGACAGAAGTTAGGAGAACCGGAGCTTTTGTGCATTTGTGCAGCCGTTACACTCGCTTCCACGTGCGCTGCAGCCCGTGCTCGGCTCCGCACTCGTTAGCGCTTCCCAGCTCTCCTCCTCTCTCACAACTAACACTAACTCCCCAAGGCAAAGTCCTGTAGTCCCAAACCACACACTGCTCAACCAAATGCTTCAGCTACATGAATCAGGCTTTTAAATAATCACTACGATAGAATTTTAAAAAGCATAAAATTGAAATCATCCAGTTTCTGAGCCTTTACCATTTACTTACACCAACTTGAGAGGTTTTTAAAGGAGACTTTGAAGGGAGGAACCTTGCTTTTTTTGGTCCCCCCAAAAAATCTCTAACAGTAAGACCTTTGTGGATGCAGTCTATTTAGGTAGCCTACTTCAGCAGCAGCTCCATTTATCACAGTTTATAATAAAGTAAGACTGACCTTCCAGCACGTGTCCTTCTGTCCTCCTCCTGCGTCCTCCTCCGTGTTTCACCCTCTCACCTTTTCAGATATGCACCAACTCACCTTAGCAGAGGCTGCGTGTGACCAGATTTGCTACCATAGTCCTGTTGGTATCTACACTATCTTTACATAACTTGATATCACATTTCATACAAAAGCAGCTTTGATTTAGCGCGATGGCCATACCAGTTAATTTTCTCCTTAGAAAATGTATTATTTACTAATTAGCACACTATTACTCCAATGTTCACCTTATATATCCCCTGCTTTTTCTCTTACAACCTATTCTCCTCTTTTCTCACCCATTCTAACCTTCTTTTTTTTCTCCTGTACATTCCTTAGTTCACGTTGAACTGGAGAACTGAACATCTTGAGAACAGGTCACCATTTCTTGTTGTGCTTTGGACATTTGTTCTTGGAGGCAGACAGAGAACAAGCAACTGTCAAGTGGGTCATCAAGAGCACGGCAAACAACACACACAGAGCAGCAAGCACCTACTGATATGTTAGGCAGGAATTATGGATCATGCGGAGGTGTAAGGCAGCTCACAGCACGCTAAATAAACCGGGAGAGGTAAATGACAGGGCTCCTGTTAACATGCGTCACTATTTATTATTTGCCTTCAGTTATTAATCTTGTGGTTGCATATTTCTGGTAAGATGCTAGCCTTATGCTACTAAAATTTTAAATTATATCATAATCATGTAGAAAAAGAACATTTTTCCTCTATTAGTAATGTAGCACACTGTAATAAAGTATGCATATGATTCATGTTTACATATGGTTCATCAGACATTTTAACTGGACTTAAATTAGCAATAGTGATATACTGACACTTCTCGTCTTCAATCACAAGTACACACAGTCTATATTCTCTTTTTAAAACTCAGGTGCCTAATATTAACTAAGAATAATTAGACTTTGAAGGTCACAGAGCAGCTGATGCAATTTGCATCCATGATCAGGGAATGAATATCCCATAATCAGATAACCAGTACAGAGAGAGTGCTTTATAACACATGCCACCATGCTTATTTTTATTCATTTTAATACGTCATCATTTAGGTGCTTTAACTAATTCTGTAACATGCAAGGAAATGAATAATGCTCCTTAAAGATGGAATAAAAGTTTCTCGTCAGAGAAGGTATAGCAGATGATTTTGAAACGAAAAATTAAAATTACATGGACTTTCCTATGTGAAACGCACAGGGAAAATGTTGCATTCAAATGATCCTGTTTAATAATTTTACATCACTGTGACACAATAAAACTATCAAGACGTTTGCTCCTCTGTAGAAAGTATAACACCTCACCTACTTCACAGGAAAAGATATTACTTGCACTACAATATTAACTGCATTTTAAGGGCTTATCATTATATGGGTTATAGAAGAAGATTTTCTGAGATCATATAAAATGAAGGCTAGAGGAAGGAGAAAAGGGTTCCACCTTCAGACGGATGTTTGGAAAATAGCATTATACGACTCAAGGATACACATCTCCTCTCTCCGCTCTGCAGACGCTTTAGCAAACTAAATCATGGGTTTAATAGAATTATGGCTATTCATTACTATTATCATTTTAAGAGCAGTTGTAATGGCATAGATATTAGTGGTGCTTCATACAGTTGTGACTAGTGAAAGATGCTGGGTACTCACTTTTCCTGTCCCACACAAGCAGCAGGGATGTATGTAGCTTTCCTAGCTCCCTGGTACCATTCTGACTATGTAAAATTGTGCACATGCTCATGTCTCTGTGTGATCAGGACATAATAAATCTCACTATTAAGTTAATGTCTTCCCACAAAACTAGATTTTGGAACAGAAAGACAAATGGACATTTTAAAAAACTCCTCCTATATAAAGGCTTAAGCATATGCAGAACATTAAGATACAATGGTCTTAAAATTGAACAATGTAAATAAATATTAGCTGCTTGACCTTTTTAACTGACAAATATTTTTCCTAATTTAAAAATACACGGACACGTTCCCCTTTCCAAGCTGAGTCCTCCACAAAATGCTAGTTTTAAAGGTAGTATAGTTTTTAATGGTTCAGTAACGATATACAACACCATGAAAACAGGGGTTTATGATGGCCTTTAGCTACAGCAATGTGAACGGCGCCTCTACAATTTTATTTGGTTAAAAAAAAATACTTGCTCAAGTGATGTAATAGACCTTCCCATCAAATTTCCTTTTCTGATCCACAGAACTGCACTTGTATTGTTTTTTATATGCCAATGAGTTCGTTGGTGATAAAATGCTGCCAAAAGCTGTCTTTGATGAATGGTAATAAATTCAAATGCCTCATATTACACTGCACATTTTTTTCTTAAGGAGAGAGGGGAAACATACAAATTCATCATAATTCACACTATCTATTTGACCCTGTAAGTATAAGCCAAAAAATCATAGCATCAAAAAAGCAACAATTCCAGCTAGTTATCCTTTTTACTTCTGATACTGCTAAACATAAAGATATTTAACACAGAGAGTTCTTACCACAAAATAAAGAATAATGCATTTATTCTTGTTAAGCTATGAAACATGAATGGGAAAATAAAAATTAAATTACTTTGCTTCAAATCCCCCCTTCCAAATGAAAGCACTCTGGTAAAAAAGCCATTTGCACTGTGAAAGTTTTCTAAGGGCTTGGGTAAGAGAGAGTAACCCCCAAGAGAGAAGCCTGAATTCAAAGTGTATCTGCTGTTGTCTGGAAATGGGAAGAAAGAGGATTACCTCGATGTTCAGGCTGTTGGATTCGAGATTTGGAGGAAGGGGTTGATTGAAAGGTAGTGACATGTCCCTCACTTCAACGCTGTCCCTTGCACCTTGGCCATGCATGATACCCTGGCCCCCATTTTTAAACCATTATTTTACAACAGAATGCTACCTTCTTCACATTATTTGTCTTCACCTTCTATTTTTTAACAAAAGCTATAGAAAGTGTCTCTACACGCAAAGAATATCACCACACCGTTTTTCCTATAAATGACTCAACCTCAGTTCTTCTAAGTAATTTTCAGACCAAGCTTTTATGTTATTTCTATGCAATATCTTTCTCATGTTGCCTCTGAAATTATGTAAATATTAATGAGCTGTTATGAAGACATTTGGCTCATATACACCTGTTTCTCAAGTGCCATGTATCTCAGAAAGAAAAGGATATAAAATTGTCCTTAATCTGATCCTACACTTTTTCCGAACTCACTGTCAATACAGCAGCAATACATGTGGCAGATTCAATTTCTCAGTACATCAGAAATGTTTCACCATTAGATATTTAAGGAATATTAATCGATACTCTGGTACCAGTTTTAATACTTTATTGACTGGCTATATCCTAAATATGGACGAGTGTAAATTCAATCAGAAATTCTCTCTCAAAATAACCATGATGACCTTTGTAAATACAGCCCAGGAGTTGATTTAGACTGGGAAATAAGTATCTGATAAATAAGACATGCTTGCCACGGGTTGTTTGAAGACAGAAAACACAGCAGCAATGTGGACAGTCATAATACAAGGTCTTTTCCTTACACTCTGTGGGGATCCCCTAGTTATTTACGGATACAGCTAAGCATAGCGCACCTTTTCAGCTGCCGTTCCGTTATCTATTTGTATCAATATTCACTACAGTTGTTTGCAATCGGTATCCCTTCAACTTTGGCTGTTTTCTATCTCATATGGCAACTGAACCTGTACAGAGGTCATTAAGCAGCAAATGTGTTAAATAGCCTTTAGCATACTTTCAGCATAATCTTCCAATTACTTTTCTCTCGGTAGGTAGATACAAAACAGTTTCCTTAAAAGAGAACGAGAGAAACACAGAAACTTCTGTTTCTTTAATGACTTTTATTGATAGTTTTGTTTTGCATCTACTTTGGGCCTGAATCCCACAGACTTCCATATCTATGTCGGCATTTTAAATCAGTAATTTATGTCATAGGTTGAATCACATAATAATGGCATTTATAGTTTATCATACTCACATAGCTTTCTGAGAGTGTACCTCGGAGGCAAAAGAAGCAAATTTTTATTAACACATGTTTATACATAATTGACCATTTGGGAAGTAGGAAGGAGAAATGGCTGTGATTTACATAGTTTAAGAAATGTCTTAGAGCACCTCACCCAGTCTGGAGCTCCCACTGTGACAGATGAGCAAATGCCCATGGGAGATGACAGCATGGTATTTATGGTATTTCCTTCTGAGACAATTAAGTAACATATGCCAAGACCATAGGGATTATCTCTGAGCTACACAGTATGTAACTCTATCTGAAGAGAAATATAATATTTTATAAATTTGACAAACCATAAGAAAGAAAAAATTGATTCACCCATTTTAATAACGCAGTAACTTTTCTCTGACTTAATCAGACATTTCTTGGTTTGTTTTTTTTTTTTTCCCAATAAAACGGTGACAAGCTAACATCCCACACACCACTTCAGAGCTGCTGTGCGGGGCTAGGGAAAATCTCACACACAAAGTACACGCTGCTCTCCCGTGATTAAATGATTTGACAGCCCATTTGGTCTAGAACTGCCCCGATTTTACACCTACAGTACAGAATAAAGCAAACTTTAAAGTCTATACACTTTTCTTCATCAAAGGCCTTTGATGTGATCCCCAAAATAAGAGCTAGTACTCTGTTGCTTAGAAAAGCTCATGGGCCTGGATCTTCACTGATTTTCACCTTGTGCAGCCATTTATTCTTTTGCACAGTGGATGCAAAACATAACATTAATGATTGTTTTATGCACACTTTATCTTAGCAACCTGCACAGTATAACAATTTATTTATGAATGCACTTATATCCTCAGGTGTTCAACAACTCTATATATTATGCCAACATTCTGCATCCATGGGACCAGCAGGATACAGGTTATAATACCATGGTTTCTATATGTATTAACAACAGTGCAACCATTCCAAGAATTCATTTTTTGGGTTCTTGTTTTAATTTTCTTATAAACTTTTTAGAACAATGTATTTTTCTTGTCTTCCAGTAAAGAGAATTAATTCAGAGGAATGCTTAATGAATGCATCACCCTGCAGAAATTTGCTTTACAAAGCAGTAGAAAAACATGTTTGCTAGACATATTCAAAACAGTATCAGACATTAGGTGAATGACTAGAAGTGAAATCAGATACATGTCGTAGCATTTAAGACATCACATGGACCACTTCAGAAACTCTCACAAGTAAATCTGAAATTTCTCATGCTTAAATAAGAAAAGAGAATGGATCAAGAAACAAGAGACTTCCAACATACCAAAAAATCAGGTTGCATATAATCTCTTCACAAATACCAAAAATGCTGAAGAGTATTACTTCATAGATGCAAACTCTTTCATTTTCAATATCATTTTTTATGAGTTGAAATTAAAAAATCCAGATTTTTATGAAAGTTGCAGCAGTCACCATTTATATCATTATATGTGCTGTGGGCCATTCTTCTGCAGCCCCTAATGTAACAGGATACTGGCTCATAGTTCTAAAACAATAATATGACTTTTCCAATATTTATAATCAAGTCTTTTGTTATGCATCGTGTGTTCAAAGAGTTGATAACCTTTAAACCATTCCTGCTGAAAGAAAACATGACTCTCCAACAGAGCGTTTTTTATGATTTCACACCAATTTTTTGTTCCAATTCACAAACCCGTACCAAAGTCTGAACTTGTTTTTTTACTTTATGTTTAGTCCAACAGACTTCCATTAACATGGAAATACATATAATGATTTTTACTTCAGAAATTACCTAACGGAGAGGGAAAAAAAACCCCAACCAACCAAACAAAAAATACAAATCTCAGCAGGTATATTGATTAATTCCTCCAATAATTGTAAAACTTGGGTCAAGAATATAATAAAGGCATTAATTACAAAATAGCCAAGATGTCAAGGCTACTTTTTCTTTCAACAGTCATGGGTTGAAAGCTTAAGTTCCCCTACTACAGATATCATGTGATAAGAAAGTAATGCTCCAGAGAGGACATTACTGAAAGTTATGGATGGACCAGTTTGGCAACTAACAGATCCTTAATGGCTCTCAGAAGTAGCCTATAATCTCTGGTAATACCATCTCTAGAGGGTCTTCATGATGTATTATGTAATAATTGTAGTGCTTCTAAATATAGTTGGTGTTACACTGATTACTGCGCCATTAAATTTTTTTGTGAGATTATAATGGAATTTTTGGAGTTTGTTCTATCAACACTGAGAACTTTTACAGTTGTTAATGTTTCTTATTATGACATTAACTTTATTTCAAAATACTTGGAGTGTTGATTATTTTGTGAAAAGGGAAATATTTACTTTGAAAAGGAAGTCTGGTCCTTTTTTTCTTACTGCTCTTCGCAAGCTGATTTTTACACTTAAGATGGTGACAAGAAATCGAAGGACACTGAAAGTAGCTGTGGGTCTTACCATGAGTGCACCTTTCATTGCTGTTCAGCTGTCCCTGTGCATCACTGGAACTAAGGCTACACATCCTCACCTTTTTGTTATCCTCACGAACATCTCAGATGATTGGCCTGGCTACAGGATGATTTTTATGCAAGTTAAATGCTCTCAGCACGTAGGCAAAATTGAACCCAGTAGTGGGTTTCTACTTGATTCACACAGCGACTCAATTAATCTGATTTCACCCTTTGCTCCAAGCTCATCTGCTCTTGCAGGTTCTGACGCCTTCTCCTGGGAGGCTGCAGGCAGCGTAGGAAGGGGCTCAGCACAGACCAACACTTGGTAGAAGCATCCAGCTTCTGCCCAAATAGTCCTAAGGCAGGAATAATCCTCCCAGCCATGCCTTCTGTTTCCTCCTCTCCCTCCAGATCAACAGACGTCAGAGCCTCCCAGACACACGCTTCTCACTCAAGCACCAAATATACGAATAAACGTAAATGTGGGTCAGCCACAGTCCGGCCGTACCACACAACAGTACTGATATGCAACGGTCAGAGTGCAGAAGACCTTGTACGCTCCCTTATTATTGTGGTTAACTTCACTGTAAATGAATATATTCAACTGTAATTATGAAAGTCAGTTCATCTCTTTTGCATATTATAATCATGCTACTATAGTTTAGATCTGAACAATATTTCCAAAAGACATGAAATGTGCTCTGTCTGTAACCACCCTACCCTCACCACTCAATTCACAAAACTAATGTATACATGAAAGCAGTATACTTTCCTTTTGAAGAATTGCTCCTCTTCATGTGAAGACACACAGTTGGGCAAAGTAGGAGGACAGGCAGCAATTCTCATAGATACTCTTTCCAGATACAAGCCTATGAAATAAAATATGGACAATATATGCTTAATACACAGAATATCTCATTTTATTGAAAAAGTTCAGTAGGCTTTTCTGCTTTCTCCCCACCCCCACCCCAGGAACTCCTCTTTTAACACTTTGTGAACTGCCGTGCATTTACGTGCTGCAAACTGATCAAGACTGAAATCACTAAAGCAGTATCTGAAAGCGTAAATACACCAGACAGTGGTAAACATGCCTGAGCTCAGCTGGCTGCTGCAGGCATCCAACAAAAGCAGGTTCAGACACCAGAACATCTTGCCGTGCCTCTTCTTGCATTACTTGTGAAGGTGCGGTTGCTGGGGTTAGTCCCGTTGTACTAAGAGCTACACCAAAATATTACGCGTGAAAGGTCAGAGCACCACAGCCTCCCAGAGACTGGACAGCCTAACTCTCTGCTCAAGCCACAGATATGTCCACCCTGAGCAGTGATGATGTCAAAACACGGCATAGGTTTTTATGCTTAAGTCTGTTGGTTTTTTTCTTTTTCCAAGAACAGGAAATATGAAGTGAGTATTACTGTAGAAAAAAAAATAAAAATCACACGTTGCTATTACAGTGGGGGGAGTTTAGGATGAGTGCAATTACATCAATATTATTGTAATTAATGATTACATCATGCTTTAGAAAAGGAGTACAGAAAAGGTTGGTATTAACATGCAAGACACGGCAGAGTGATATCAATACTCATTTTACTGTTCAGATTTTTTTTAAAAAGCTAATAGCTGTCAAAAATACCCATTATAGGCTAGTCTATAATTTGTAGAAGTCAAGTAATACATTTTTTCTGAAGGTATAATGGATGCTCCATGGAGCAATTATTTTAGAAAGACAACTTCATCTCAGCTGTCTCATGCCAGCAGAACTATTTAAGAGCCAGAAATGCATAATTCAACATGGAAGAGCTGTCAGATTTGAGAATACCTTTAAATTATAAAAACTTAGCACCACTAGTCAGTTATAATTATAATGGAAATGTAGTTTTCTGTCGTTTTATCATAGCAAACATCTCTTAAGAAGCAATTTCATGTGTTAAAATATTTTGGCAAAGTGACTTTTGATTCTAAAGGGATACAGATTATCTAGTTTTATACCTGAATATTTTTCTTACAAATTGAATATAACAGCTTACATCGTACAAGATGGTAAGAGCAAGAGTATTATTAAAATCCCATTGGAAATTGTTACTATGAAACAATGAGCAGCATAACTCACTAGGACAGGTCAAGTTATGCACAAAAATATTATTTTATTACAAAATATGACAAGACAGTTTTTCACCAGACAGTCAATTATTTTATACAGCACACAGCCAAAATACAGAATATGGTTCTTCTTTTGACTTTGGCTTCTTTTAGTAACTAGAAAACCAAATTATGAATAGTTGAAGTTGTCACTCGAATGGCTTTAAGATCAACAAAACATACCAAAAGTGCTCTTGGAAAATGAAGGTGATATTTAAATCCTTTTCATTTTCTTTTTTGTCCATGGTATTGCAATGCCAATTCTTTTCTCTTTAGGCAGGACCAAAAAAATAGTCTACGGCTTCACTCAGAAACAAGCCTATTGACTTATTATAAGGTTATATCGGACGCCCACTATCTGGTTTTTGTCATTTCCCTCCAGGAGCTTAACCCAATCCACATACGAGGCTCGTGGGCCATATTCCAGGTACCAGGGCTCAAGTCCACTTTCCTTTCTCACTCCGTTTGCTGATACCCACAGCAGCTCCCAGTCCCCTCCTCTACAGAGGAGATCATGAAGTCTGGAGTTGTTGTTGTCTGTTTTTTAAATGAATTCTCAAGAATTTTATAAATTGAAGTCTGTTCAAATCAAAAGAAAGAAAGTGATTTAGGATTTTTTTTACTGCTCAAAAATAGTTCATTCTTCAACAATTTCTGCTATTAATGTCATGGAATTGCCTTTTTGAAACTGTTAACAAAGACCTTTGTGTGGCTGTTTTTCAGACAAATTAGCTTTTTGATGTTGTTGCTGTTGCAGATGATCATTACACTTCCCAGATTTCTGTTGGCCTTTCTGCTCAGCCCACACATGCAGTGAGCAGAAGAGCATTTTCCCCTCATTGGTGATTAGTTGTGGTCAGCTGGGTTTATTTATATATTTGCTGACTAAATGCCCTGATACTGTACATATTCATCTACATGTTTAATTTTAAACATGTTAATCATCTAAGGTGTCCACAATAAATTTTAAGCAGGTATGGGATGAAAAAATTTTGAATTTTATCATTAAATATAACAATCTTGACAATGAGGTTTCAATGCATTAAGTTATTTCAATGCATTAAGTTCTTATAATTACTGTAGCAGTATAGCTTCATCTTCATAACACAGGAGGGCAGGAATGATGGCCCTCCTTTTTTGTTATTTACTCCTTTTCTCCTCCCACAGTGTAAGAAGACATTACATCTAAAAGAAGAAAAGTTATCTTGTCGTTCTCTCCCTAAAGATACCAGCATATTAACAAAGTGCTGAGAAACAGAAGATCTGATTCAGAAAATATCAATTTCTTGTTTCTATGGACGCAACATGATGTAGTATTGCATAACATAATACAAATTAAGGAATTAAATTGGTTTCATTTCATCTGATTTTCTGGCAGACTTTAATGTGTTAAGTATTTACTAAAGAGGCAATTGGAATGCATACAGCATACAGAATTATAATTTATTAACACATCCTCAGTAATGGCACACATTATCTTCCACAGTCTCACCTGTAAATTTCTGGGTTAAATCAGGTTCTATCCCAATAGCACATTAAGTCTCAAGATAGACAGTAGTGTATTCAACCAGCAAATTTCCAGCACACTGTAAGATTTACCTTTATTCTACATGTTTTTCATGTAATACACAGATGTAATTGCTTAAACGGAGCTTTAAAATTAATGCTATAAATACAAATTTGGGTTTTGCAGGACATCACACCGTAGACTTTTAATGAGTCAAAAAAATTGTAAGTTTGTTACTCTATAGTACTCCACATGCAGGCAATTTACTAATAATGAATAATAAATATATTTTAATAGCTCCTCCGTTTGCTGTGCCACATATTTGATTTAAGTGTAACATGAGACTCCCCCCATCCTCTGTAGACATGGCCGCTAAAGGTTATCGAAGGGGCTGCTGCTGGTGAGCCATTGTTTCAGAGAAACTACACAGATTTTCTTATAAGCAATGTTTTCATCTAATTTCTAAGTCCACACAGAAGGAGTGCAATAATGCAAAGCTGCAGTAACTATTAAATTTTCCATGACATAATTAAAATTAGCAGTGCTGGGACTCCACATTTGTGTGCCCTACAACACGGGAAATGTTAATGTTGCATGATTTGAGACAAGGAAAAAAAAACTTCCTAGTTCTTAACAGCAGCAGACACATTCCGACACCTAAAACAGGTAGGGACTGAATTGGTTTCCAATGACATTTTCGAAATCCAGATAACAAGTTCCTATCAATTTCAATGGGATTTGAACAGCCCTACAAAAACACTATACTGCGTTTGGGACCCAGGCTGGTATCTCTGCACCACAGCATATAGGAACCAGGTAGTCCATGTGGAGCTCTCCTATAGCCATGTTGCATTACAATCCACTGGGCAACGGGCTGTACTCAGTATGCAAAATGAGATATTTTAACACGTTTTTATCGCAACAGATACTCCCAATATAGCATTAATAGTTGGTAGATTTTTTTCTTCTTTGTTTCGCTTGAGAGTGAACGTAAAGATGAAGCAACTCAAGGACATATTATCTCCTGGCTTCCTTTGACACAAAGTGTATTTACAGTATGGCCTAGAAGTTTTTAGTCCAGTTTCTCACTCCAACACTCTTGAATTCAATTAATGGAGACATTCTAGCACTTACATCAAGTTATGCTGCATATAAATGGGGATAAAAGGATTACCAGGTTATAAATCAATTGAGAGATTCAGGGATATAAATCTCAGGGACACTGGGCTTCAGCGTTAATGGAAATGCAGAATTCCATTGGCTAATCACAATTTAGATTGCTACCAGATACATCACTGGATTTCACAGGGTGTTCTAATAAAACTCCCTAGCACTGCGGGGAGGTGGGAAAAGTAGAAAAAAGCCTTTGAAGGTGGCCCACAAGAATCTGCTTCCATGCTAGCCATGGGCTTATACAGTAAACCAAGCCAACAAGGCTGATTTCTTAATCAAGACATAAGTTACGTCATGGTGGTGGTAGGAATCATTGTTCTTTTTTTATACGGGTAACGCTAAAAGGATGCCATTGTACCTAAATTAGTCTCTTAGAGAAGTACGTGCAAAGGTAAGTATAGAAAACAATACACGTACAGAAATGCAGAACTTGCGTGACAAAGTCGTGACATGGCGAAGTCTAAAGATGTTTTGAGTCCCTTAAGGAACTTCAGCTTTGTAGAAATATAGTTTTTATTATTACACAGAAAAGATTGTTTTTCTTCCCTTTGACAAAACAGTGCAAGATGGAGAGAAGGCTCCAAAATGCAAAAAATATAACGGAATAGTTCAGGTTCCCTACTTGGTTTCTGCTGAAAAGGAAAGAAGATGGCTACAGATGAGTCAGTTCACAAGGCAGAAATCTCAAACTTGGTGCTGAGGAATATAGAAAGAAGGAGTAACAGCTGGGAAGATATCTTCACTTCAGCACAACTGGGGAGGGGGGAAGAATTTCGTGGGAACGTGAATACCCAACTTTCCTCAAGGGTATGATATCTTCTGGCTGTGTTTGACAGAGTACATTTCTGCTGAATACTATAAGAAATAAAAGCCAAGGAGACACTATGGGAAAGGGAACGTTCAGCTGGATATGTAAAAATGTAAAGGACAGTTTATACCCAAAGGGTCCTCTGTGAGTTTATAAATACAATATGTAGTTCTTAGAACAAATCAAATACAAACAAGTTAAAAACAACTCAACTCATGCACTGATTAGTTGAGGGCTTTTGCAGAGTATGATATATTTTAAGCTTATCTAGAGCCTAATATTATCATGAAAATGACCTAATGTTTAACTAATCATTGTCCTATCTTCTAGATACAAGGGGGGGGGAAATCTATTTTAAAGGCTTTCCTTTGTAAGAAAGATGTCATATTAGAAATCCCTTGACTGTTGTGTTATGCACAAAACATATCCAACAGAGAGGCTCTTGTAGGTTCCCATAAATACTTGCTGAACATCAGGATATTCTATTGGAAATAATGAGAATGCACTGAGAAGGCATGACCCCGAGCAACTTGAGTGGGGAGGGTGGCATGGAAGATATTAAATCATGCTTTCTTTTGTCATTGCCAATTATGTATTCAGGTTCCATGTCAATGTTTAATATATCATCACAGCAATGTATTACAGTTCCAATGTGTACTGCATAATCACAGTAACATCACTCTGATGTCACGTTAGACACTGGCAAAGAGCCACATTATGAGTAAAAATTGGGGCTTACCAAGAAATGTCTACAATTTTTTTTTTTTTTTAAACATATGATTAATTTTAAGCCAAACCAAAGAAACAACACATTTGAAGGAGTGGAGGTCATTTCCAACTGTTACTTCATAGTGTACTTTGGCTCAAAGCCAAAGAGACAGAAGGGGAGACCCTGTAATAAAATATCTTTTACTAATTTTTTTTTTTTTTTTTTTATAATGAGGCTGAAGATTTAGAAGCCCTTTGGCATTTTCTGATGAGGTGGGGGGGGGGCTTCCTGAAATTACCACTGTTTTCCTTTTGCTAGGCAGCCAAATGTATACACTATAGTGCAACGCATTTTAAGTGGTCATTCATTATCTAACGTATCTCCAATGGCACGCATAGACTCCAAAATTCATTGTTAGGTGCATTTTTATGAAACACTGAATGTTTTAGTTGTTATTTGGAAGGTTTTTGGAAATCCAGGAATGTTGAAGATGAGAGGACAGAGTCACACACTATTGGATTTGTTCTGCCACAATAGGAATGAACAATGTGTAAGTGGTCAAATCTGGATTTCTGGGATCTGTTCCTAAATTAGCTAATAGCATGTTCTGCAAGTTTAACTAACTCACTCGATTACAGTATGCTGTCTCACTTTTCCCATCCATAAAATAGATGCATTCCCAAGTTCACAGAAATGATGCGTGCCTTCATCCATTACTGCTCGTAAGACAATTAGATGTACTCAGATGGAAGGTATTATAGCAGAGTAAAGTATTTTATTTTGTAACATGTTCTCTATGGTAATGACAAATTCAAGACACCAGAAATGTATTGAATTTTCTGTAGCCAGAAGGAATAGGGTAATATTAACTCAGCTTTTTTGTTTTGGAGGAAAAACTACTTTTATCATTTTCTTCCATTCACCTTAAATTACAGTTAATTGAATGCGTGTTATAAGTAATAAATATCTTAAATGCATTAAAGTGAATTTGCCACAAGAACCACATTTTCAATCAAAAGTACCTGCCTACCAAGACATGGACAGCACACGGTGTATGTACAACTGGGCTGTAATTGCTGTGTCCCATGAGGTTCAGTCATAGGGCTCATCTTTCTGTGGCTGATGATAAATGTGGAAAGAAGTAGTATTCAGGGGGGTTAAGTCAATGTCGCTGAACTTCTTTTTCCCCAAATATAAAGAAATCATTAGGAGACTTCAGCTATATACTTAGCAAAAGCAGGTTTCAAAAAATCAATACACACAGTAGACCCCTGGCCAAGAAACTGCATGTAAAGCTCGAGTTTCCTCTCACTCATGCCTCAATAAATTCAGCTATTGAGCCCATGAACAGCAGTAACCCTGACCATCCAAGGTTTCCTTTTGAGATGAGACTTTCTCTGTTAAAAGCATAAGCAATATTTTCTTACACTTCATCCCATAACTTGATCACAGTCGGTCTCTCATCTGCTTTTCAGGCAACTAACCAGGAAGCATTTTATTTCTGATAAAATTCCACGTCCCCATCAATTTGAGTACAATAAAGATAGTGTTACCACTATTTTTAAAGTATCTTGCAGTAACGTTGTTTTTATAATACACTATGTCCAATGTCTCTTTTAGTAACAGGAGAACAATTGTTATTACCTATTTCAGAACTTTGAGATCCTCAGAATATATTACTTAAATAGCTCTAATTTTCATTCATTCTACACAGTAATTTTAGTAAGTATAGTGATGTAAGTGATTATGCAGGCAAGTTTTCCTCAGGTACATAATTCTAAGAGGAAAAGCTCACCCTAAGAATACAACTTGACTTTTTAGCATTTCCCTGTATTAATGCTATTCCTCATACAACCGCTTATTATGGGCCAGGCTCAAAGACCACTGAAGTCAACAGGCACACTCCATAGCTTTCCCCATCCATGTCAAACTGTGTTTGAACATTCAAATAGCCTGTAACAGAACATAAAAAGCGCCTTGTACAAAAGTATTAGCAGTAGAATGAAAAAAAAAAAAGTTGAAAGAGAGGTTATTGTATGTTGTATTGTTGATTAAGTCCCAGACGCTTTCTCTGAAGGAAAAAAGAAGAAAAAAAAACCACAAAAAGCATTTTCCTTGAGAGTTTGATTTTACTATCATCATTATTATTCCAAAAGTTTTGCAAAGGATAGCAGCTGTTTGTCATAAATAATATTAAAATGAAAGTATCTGTAACTATAAAAGGTGTTAAATATTTAATTAAATACCTAATTTAGACCTTTTTTTTGTCCTTTTTTGCTGTATCCTTATGTATGTTTTCTGCAGATACACGCAAAAAATGGCATGCAAAGAGCAAATCAGCATCTACAGCAGCAAACAAGGGACACCGGTAGAAGCTCTACTATGCAGTGCTTCCAGATTTATTTTACTGGGAATGTGGCAGAGCTGAGGTGACTTGTATTAGCACATTACCATCAGTTGAAGAGTTCCTCTCTGAAACGATGAGGTGGGGAACTGCCACTCCCACCTCAGACCACTGGAAGAAACTATCAATGTCGGGAGTTTTTTGTAAGTGGACAGGTGAAATAAAGCAGCCCTCAATTCACTACCAACGGCAGAAGCAACACACGACATGTGCACACTTTTCAGCTAGATGCTCAATGTAGAGGGTGTCCTCCCAGAGACACACGCTGCACAAAACGACTCCCTTTTCCCGGGAAATACCAATTACTGGTCTTCCAGGCAGCTAGGTGGAAGTTCAAAGTAACCTGGTCTGCGTATCCTAGCACATCCTGCAGTCATGTTGAGGTTCAAAAGACTACAGAGGTGGTTCAAAGATCATTTCTATCTGAAAATGCTCTTCCACTCGTCACTGTTTAGTTACTTGGGGCCACTTTGTGACCTAACTAATGTAACTGTACAGCGAGGAAGGGTTATTGGTGCTAACGCAGGAAGAATCTGCCTTGCGTAACTACAGAATTTCATACTAATGTGTTTTACAGCGTGGTCCAAACCTGATTACTTGTAGAAAGAATAAAAAATGAAAGCAAATACTCATAAAGAACTACAATATAAACGAAAAATACAAACTACGTTAAACATTTCATTGAATTAAGGAATGGAAGATGGAGTTGGTTAGATTTTACTTCTATAATTATTTAATTAGGGGAGACAGAAGATCTATTTTCTGAAAACATGAAGATGAGGAGAAAGAGTCTGTGACTAGCTTGACATCTATTTGCAAGGATGCAGAATTTTGCAGAAAATCTTCATAACTGTCCACATATTTTTACTCTTCTGGAATATTGCTTTTGATGCTTCCAAACTTTTTTGAAGTGATTGTTAAAAATAAAAGTTAAAAAAAATATAGTTATTCTTCTATTTTGTTACTAAACAAACTTGGTAAAATTTATGAGAAAATGCAAAAAAAACCAACCCTCAAAACTAAAATAACACTAGTAATAATAAAAAAGCCTTTTTATTATTCATACTATAATAAGTACATACTCTCTCAATAAAGTACAAAACGCTGCCACCTTTTGTGAAAAAATTTAAAGCTGAACCCCAACGATGAGGAAGTGTCAGGATAAGGATTTAAACCTAGCTCTGAACTCTGTGCATCCTCACCAAGACTCATCACTCAACCATATTTCTTAGCATGAGAAGAAGGAAAGAATCTTCTTGAATTTTCAGATTGAATGTTAAAATTTCAACACTGGAGGCAAGGAAAAAAGCAGAGCAGCAAAAAGAAAAGAAGGTGACCACAAGCTGAACTCGGAAAAACCAACCCCTCTGCGCTGGAAAATCATGTACGTTTGATGTGGAAGTTACTAAGAAACAGTGAACATGAAATCATCAAGGCATAGTATTTCAGAGAAGATCTGCAATTTAAAGCCAAAATTGGTTCCTAAACGTGTACCTGTGAAATGGATACTTGATTCTTTTTAATCTTTTTCATACATCTTTAGTTGTGACCCAACCTGAACTTTGACAGAAAGTTTTCAGTAAATTTACTTGATTTCTGCCCTCTGCCTGCTGTACAGCATGACAAATGCAGTGAAATTCAGCGCAGCCAAATACAATTGCAACTATTGAAAGAAATGGTTTCCATTAATCTTCCTTTTTCTATGGGAAGAAGAGCTGTCCATATGTTTGTGCGCATCTCTGTGGATGTATGTGCTTAAAGTATTAGAAATGTACAGATGAACAAATGCATTTTTGTTACAAGTTTTAAATACGTATATACACTATACACACACATATATATGCCCCTCTGAGCTTCTTGCCTCACCATGAACTGCAGTGCTCCTTTCAGTGAAAGTTCCAAAGTGCCTGCACATTTATTTCTGGATAAAAGAAGCAGTTTGAGCTCCTGACCACTATTCTCTAACAAATAATTCTTTGTGGCTGTAATTAAGATGGCTCTGAAAGACTGCTGGGATGTCTTAGTGGTCTGAAGAGCACTCCCCCTCCCCTGAAACAAAATCCTTTATCACATTTTTGAATTAATTATAAAAGTTAAAAATTAAATCTTTCTTGTGTCCCCCATAATAATCCTCCTAGATCAGTTTTTGTCCATATTAATGGAGAACACATCCCTAGTAAGATTTAATTTCAAACTTTTATAATTATGGTTAAAATTAAATCTTACTGTGGCTGTATTACACATTAACAAGAATGAAAGCCAGCCTAGGAGGATTATCAATGGTACTCCAGCACGATTTATTTTTAACTTTTGCAATTAATTAAAATCTTTATCCAAAGATCTTGTTTTGGGGTGGGGGAGTCCCTATTAAGATGAAGCCCACAAAGGGTTTCCATTCTTGTGCGGGGTATTAGAGCTGGGAAGAAAAAGGCTGGGAGCTCAGGGAGATCATCCAATAAATCACTCCTCCCTGGTGGAGCGATACTTCGTTCTGAGCTCCCTCTGCTCTGGAGAAAATGGTAATAACACCCCAAAACAGCAGTTTGTTTCTAAAAACGCTCAGCAATACTCCGCACAAGCATGGATATAACCTCGCAACATCTCGTAATACCGTGAGAGACGCACAGTGGTTCTGTATTAACAATTCCTAGATTTTAATACCCTTTGGGAGTCTTTGGATTATCTAGCCTGACCTCCCGGATAAGTCAGGTCACAGACTTTTCCATGTGAATCCCTGTTGTGGAGGGAATTCTTTTTTATTTTTTTTCCTGTGCGAGTGGAAACTGCAGTGAGTGCAGTACCTTCCCTAGCACACCTTTGCAGAGGGTGCCACGATGAGGACCCCAAATGATAACGAAGGTATTGTTTCCTTTGGGACCAAACTGTGAACCTCTACTCAGAAGAATAAGCCCCATCGCATGCCTTGCAAGGGAGAGTTCACCAGCTGCCTGAGGGTGAGGCCTGTTAATGGCTGGGTAGCACACAGATTAAATCTCAGAAAGCAACACATAGATGAATTTCACAAATTACTTATAATTTCAGCTGTGGTTATCATCCCATTTAAGTTCTCCTTTTTTCTTTGTCAGGAAAAAAAAAAATATATATATATATTTCTAAGGGTAAAATGACATTGCCTTGACTTTTTTTATTTTTTCCCAAGCAGAAATAAACCCAGGTAGCAACACAGTGAGCAGCACAAGGTATCCCTCGCGCTCAGCTTGCTGCACCAGCAGCACTTTGCCAGCCAAAAAATGGGTGAAGCTCACAGGGAGCTTCATCTTCAGAAACGCAGAGTCCCCGCAGGGCTCAGGGTCTCTCACCATGCACTGAAGGTTTCCCAACACCTTGCTTTACCTCAGATAAACTACAGCACCCATGTGAGCTGCCTGCCATGGACCGATCGGGAACTTGGGGGTTTCTTAGAATCATAAGGTTGGAAGAGACCCTTAAGATCATTGAGTCCAATCGTAAACCTAACACTGCCAAGTCCACCACTAAACCATGTCCCTAAATGCCACGTCTTCTTCTGGCATCAGCTGAGGATGGGTAGGATTTAAAATAAAAATCACAATAATGTTGCTTTTCTCAGAGGAGTTTCTTCAGTCAATGGCTTTATTCTTCCATCATCAAACATCCTACACTACTGAAAAGCTACATTAAGCCAGAACTTATTCAAGTTCCCTCTGACAAGCCAACACAGAGTTTGCAACAAGGGCTCTGCAGCACCTAGCCTTTATAAAAGAGTTTTTGGTTACAACCAGTTATGCTTATATGCATTGTTTCCACCATTACATGCATGCTTTTGCAAATGGATAAAGCCTCCTTGAAAGTAACTTTTTGCAATGACCAGCCTTCAGATAAGAGAGTTGTAAGATGACCTTTATGTACCCAGGTAGCTGAAACCACATCAGCCTCCGCTCCACACCTAGACCCAGGTCAGTACTTAGGGCAAGGATGCACCCAAAGCACGGATGGATAAAGGGTTTTCTGAAGATGTGAGTGTCTTAGAGAAAAATAAGCAGAAAGAGAAGGGAAGCTGAGAAAAGTCTAGGCAGTGAGAGAAACAGTTGTAGCCAGACCCTGAATTAAATCTATGAAAGGGATCACATTTGGCTGGAAACAAAAATGCTATCTCCTATACGATTCCTTCAGCAATCAGGAAATGGGAACTTGCCCATTCTTTGTAAATATGAAAGTATTTATATTGCATCAAAAGTATCTGATTCCACTATCATGTTTTTCTTCTAAGACAAATCACAGAGCTCAAAAACTTTGGCTAACCTCATTCTTTCTCTGTGATTTGCTTTAAGTTACACGGGAAGAATCTCTCAGTTGAGGATATTTGGGGGCTGCAATTTTGTGTTTCCCGGACAGTATCATCTGAAAAATAAAAATTTTATGAGAAACCTGTAAGACCGGGTCTGTTTTTAACATGGGGAGAGGGGCCAGGAGGAGCAGAGAAAACAAACTTGCATAGCCACCTTGGAAAACCCAACAACTTTGCAATCAAAACATTAATGGCTTTTGTACAGTGAGAGGTTGAAGCATTCTCACTAACTTCTGTGTTCTCAAGGAAATAATTTTATTGTATGTACTTGGTGTAGTTAATTATCTGTAGGCATTCACTCATCAATCAACTAAAGTTCCTTTAGAAGAAAAGGTGGAAACATCTCCTTTTCAGTAATTGTATTACTGAAAAGCA
Source organism: Gymnogyps californianus (assembly GCF_018139145.2). Taxonomy (NCBI): domain Eukaryota; kingdom Metazoa; phylum Chordata; class Aves; order Accipitriformes; family Cathartidae; genus Gymnogyps; species Gymnogyps californianus. The sequence continues at coordinate 40,896,025 of NC_059477.1, forward strand.
CAGTATTATTGAATGTTCAAGCGAAGGGAAGCTTATCCATAATACCAATAAATCCATAAATATAAGAATATACATATTCGTATAGAGATTCCTTTTTTTTTTTCTCCCTTTTCCTTCTCCAGATGAAAGGGTATCCATGTTTGATGTTTCCATGTAAGAATATCATACTTAGTCCTTAAATAACAATTCTGGTCAGTTCTGACACAGCAAGGAATAAGCAGTTCTACAAAGAAGGAATAAAAATCACTTCAGGAAAGTTTAGACTACTGAATGAGATGTATTAAATGAGATTTTCTTAAACAATTTTCTCCTGATTTGCTGATACCTCTCCGAATTATCCAGAGATGGGTGTTGAGGCCCTTTGCTAGTTCCCCTCCTCTATGAGCCCAGGAATAATGGTCTCCCCATTTCATGCCAATAGTCTTCATTATCAACTGTATTACATGAGAAGCAGTTACCTACATCTAAGCAAAGTCAGTATAATTTCAAATATGAAAATAAACCAGCAAACAATTCACTTGTAGCTTTTCTTTCCCTCCCTTGCATATTGCCCTATATACTCTTGAATAACTGAAAGCCATAAGTATTTACTTTGGGGAGTCCTGTAAGCCATGTCATCATGAGTGCCAGTGAATTTTCTGGGAATGATTTGAAATGTTTCCAGTTAAACTCTAGACTTAACATCTCAAGAAGAAAAAATAATGTTTCTACCACATATTTTATTAAGCCCTTTAGGTCCTTTTACAAGAGAGGAAATACCAATTAACGTATAATTTAGCAGAACAAAATATTATCCCATTTCAACCAGTACCCACTTCCTTGAAGTTTATTCAAGCATTAATAACCATTTAATGCAATTTAACTACACTGAGGTATCCGTTACATTAATATCATATATCCATCAGGAAATTAGAGTTTTGTCTCTATGAATTTTGTATTACAAGAAAGTCTTTATAATTTTATTCTGCACTTTATGGTGGCTAATTTAAGTTTTAAAATGGTTCAGATAGCTTCCCAGTCTCTCTCTTCTACAGTGTAATATGACTAACAAATTGTTACTGATGTTAAAAGATCATGAACAGATCATTTATTAAACAGGGCTGGAGAGATATGTTTGAAAGAAGAGTGCATTTCCCACATAATCCCTGTGTTTTTAGGAGCTTACATCCAGCCATGGTAACAGCCTCTGAGGATTGGGATGCTCAGGACCCTGGGCTCCACACAAGTAGAAACAAACTGAGAAAATATACTCAGCACTGCGAAGAATTGAATCCCTCAGCTTAAAGAAACTCCCTGCCCACCCTCCAGTAACCTTTAACGTGGACATTGGGCTGCAGGTGTAATGAGAGAAAAAGATTTCCCCCATCCTACCTGGTCTGGGGATCATGGATCAGTAATGCCCATGAGAAAAGTCTAGTTGAGGTTCAACGATAACCCAAAGCAAAACAGAAAATCCTCCCAAAATCCTCAAATGTGAGACAAGCATATGTAGGTACAGTTCCTCTGAAGTTTCCTCAGAGAGACAGAGTAGTTTGGGTTATTTCAGCATCAGTTTGTTCATCTTTTTAACTTAAAAGGTGTTTTTACCTTCTGCCTTTGTCAAAATATCAGACTATACACCTACAGCTGCTGAAAAGAACCAGAAATAAATCCTGAGACAATATAAATTATCTACTGATAAAAAAATAATAAATCTTGCTATTAAAGATTTGAATGGTATTTAGTGTTTAATTCCGCACCACAGATTTTCTCTGAAACTTTGCCCAAATTGCTTAATCTTCCTATCCCAGTTAAAGAGGAATGAGAACACTGGTTTGCCTCTTTCAGGTTGGAGAATTTAAAGCTTTTTGTTGCCAAATCCTTTGCTTAATAAATATTAGTTACACTGCAAATTTTTGTATATCTTTATATATGTATATATATTTGTGCATAGCAAGATGGGCAATAAATCTTCATTCTGGCTGATATTATTATTTATTAATTATGGAATACCTTCTCTCTTACTTTTACAAACTGCTCCACTCTAAACGCAGCATAACTTCTTTTGGACACACATTTTTTGCTCACACGATGGGGGCTTTTGCAGGGAAACTGTTTGACAAGAGATGGGTTAGGTGCATCCCAGGGTATTTTGCCAGCACTATCTACATGTGTCTTCCCCTACTGCTACACTCCTGGATAGCATCCTGCAAATCAGCTGCTTGCAGCTGATTCCTTTGGTAATTACATTTATCACCTCCTTATGCCACTGAAAAATAACCATGCACTTTTCAAGCACTGAGGATCAAATTATACAGAGAAGAAAAGAGTTACATTATGCCATAACCAGACCCAAAACGTTCTTTATGTGTTGGTTTGAGGGTCAGTACATCTGGACTAGCTATGCAAAAGATAGTACAGGTTCAGGCATTAGGCAAATAGCTGAGATCTCTGGAAATTGTCCCATAAAAAGGGGTTTACTGAGAGCCCGGGATGGAGGGAAGGGAGCAGCGTGCTGAGCAGAACCACCCAGATAATGCAGAGATCAGGCTGGAGACTCTCCCCACCGACAGCAAAGTGGTGCCACCACTAACGTTTCCAGATAAGTGCAAATTCCCAGAGCGCAGATTATAACCCAGGCTGTTCGAGGGAAGAAGTCTTCTCTACATAGCCTTTAAATAAATAAATGGTGCTACAAAATATCCTGCCTTTTATGTCTCATCCAACGAGATAAGTATAAATAAGCTTGCAAACCTCTCAATAGTCACCAAACACGCAACAGCATAATGCTGCTACTCTTGTAATTTCATTGCAGTATTTAGAAATAACATACACTGCAAAAATACTCCGCTGCACAAGTACTGCTTCTCCTCATCCCTTTTCCCAGCGTAATATGTTTTTCTGTGTCAGAAAATTACAGATTCTGAGAAGATGAATTTTCCTGGGGTGCATTACTCAGTCACCTGCACGCTTAAATGAGATGGTAGAGAGTGATAGGAGAGTCTATATTAAATTTCTTTTACTGGATCACTATAGAATAAAAAAATATCTGTCACATTGTTGATACGAATCTCCTCCTTGTTGTGCCTTTTGGCATCCGTGGATAATTAAAGAAGCCTGAAACTGCTTTTTCTGCAAGTTCTTTCAATTCTTTAGTTCTTTTTATTTGTCCAGCAGGCTTCGGTCTTGTTAAACTTTGCCTATTGAAGGGAAGAAAAAATAGGCCCAATATATTTTATAATTCCAGAAGTGTTATTTGGCCAGAGGGAACCGGCAAAATTCTTTGGTGGGAGATTCAGCAGTAGCAGACAGAGCAGCTTCACAATGCAACTGAGTTTAAGACTCTAAGGAGTAACTTCATTTAGATATTATAAATGTGTTGTTTTTAATTGCTTGGTGCACATGAAATTTCCTTCTGTGGTACTAGTGACAGATGGGCAGGCCACCTTAAGCATTTGTGTGAAAATAGTCCGATGGTACCATTTAACACAGGAAATCAGCACAGAGCATGCACAGAAAGCTTGAAGTTGACATTCCCTTTAACTTTATCTGTATTATAAAGTGTTGTCACAATCAGAAAATATACCATTGCAATATGCACAGAGGGAGAAAAATTGCCAAACACTAAAAGAAAATAAGAACTACCAGCATCTCACACGTTACAACGATTTGTGCTAGTATAAATTAGTAATATCGCTGTATTTAAATAAACTCTAGAATTAAATTGTGATTATACCAGAAGTTCCCACCTAGGTCCCAGTTAATGATCTTATCAATACAATTAGCTTGGACCATCTCTACTTTATTTTAACCACCCCTAAAACAGAAAAGATATTTACCAAGCTTCAGCCTGTAGCACAAAACAGGCGCCAGAAATACCATCAATGCGAGAGGAAATAATAAACGACTGCCAGGCTAGCCTACTCAACCTAAAATCCCCCTTTTTCTTTAATGAGCTTCAGCAGAATTTTAACCAATTTCTTAGTCTTGAAAAGTACACACATGTAGGGTTCACAGTGATCTTTGTGTAAAGTGTTTTCACATCTATTCACAAGGGGGAAAAAAGAAGTAAAAATATCCTGAATTCCTCATAAAAAGTTTCATAATGTTTCGATACATCAGTAATCCCACATCATACCACTACATTAAATCACTGTAACAATAAGAAAATCTTTTTATCGTAATCATTAATTAATGCTTCAGACTGCAGGTCACATTTGTTGTATTTACTGGCCTTTAATGCAATGCTATAGGTAAAGTATAATTCAGTACGTCTTTTGGGGAAAACCAGGTATTTGAAAATATCTTATGCAATATAGCAGAGTATATAGTCAAAGTAATATACTTCTGCAGGAATTTAAAGAAAAAGTCTTGCCTGGAAAAAATCAATACTCAAAATATTACTGTGCAGAATTACATCAATTATATATACAATATATTGCAGTAAAGTGCAGTATCATTAGTTCATTTAAGCATGCTTAAAAGCAAAATTAAAGTTGCGCTTTTATTTTCTAAATATTCTATTGAGAAAAATACAGTTCAGAGAGACATTAGTGTTTTATGACAAAAGTTTAATATGTCACAAACTTTGCAGATTTCAATTCTAATAAAATCCACTCATGAACTTCTAATAAAAGCTCCATATGCAAGAAAAAGCAGTCAGTTTACGCAGTTTATGTTATTACAATGGTACACCAATAAAATGCAAGGAAAAAACCCACACATCAGAGAAGGAAGTTGAAAAATAGAAGTGTTAAATTCTTTCTTGAAGCAATATAAGAAAAGGAATATTACTATGCATGCAACTATTTAAAATGTTTAAATATAACAACAATATAATATGTTGGTTTTCCTCATCAGATCTGTTGAACGACAAATGACATGAAGACAGGCATAAGAAATTTCAGTATAAAGCAATTTTTACCACTAACACAAATTATAAATCATATGTGACTTTTGTCAACTGCATTCTTCAATAATCTAATTGTATCATGCTAATGAGACCTGGATTGGGAAATGCACTGAGGTTCCAGGTCAGAGGAGACTGAAAACATCTTGCGATGAAGCACATCTGCTGCACGAACGGGGCAGCTGCATCACTTGGTCAACCCAAAGAGCACCAGCTACAGAGGCGACCACGCGCTTGACCTCTCAGCTGGACGCAAAGCGTCAGCCTGTTGGCGACTGGGCAAGGAGTAAAGCATAGGCCATCCCTCCTCCCTGCCCCCCCAAAAACTCTTCCTCTGCGTTTTCACGTGATCATAGAATAATTTATACCAACTTGTGTGTCACTGAATACATACATATGTCAATACGTACCATATTACTACAGCAGGTGGAGATCAAGGATATGAGTTATTTTGAGATTATCCTTTCTACGGATGTCGGGACACCAGAGACTGTTGAATATAATGAAACTTCATTTTTAATGGAAACTCCACCTGTACAACTGAAAATATTTTCCTTCTCTAGGCACCAATTCATTTTTCCATTATCTTTCCTCATTCCGGAGAATAACCAGGGATAACTTCCAAACCCACCTTTGGAAGGGACCCACCTTTTTATCCAGAAGACAGACCCTTGCAACACAGCACATATCTAAATCAGGAGAGCTTGTATAGCAATCTTTCAGTGGCAACTATGGTAAGTGAGGGACAAAACACACGTCCTTCTATTTCTTTTCTATATTTCTTTATTTTTACCCCAGAGCATTTGTTTTGTTTGAGCAAATGAGGCTTTCTTTCACACCTTCTCATTCCTCATTTATTTATACCTTGGATGGTCTAAAAGCAGCTTTGTGTGAGTTAGCTGGATATCAACTGTCCTGCAGCAGTCATTTTAGGAATGTGATACAATTTTTAACAATTTCATATATGTAAAAGACTAAATTTCTCCATAGAAACACCCGTATAATCTTCAGTGACACTAACAGGTTTTACAGCATACAATTGAGAGGATAGAGAAGTAGTGAAAATTCCCATCTATTACAGCAGATGAGAAGCCAGAGAGGTTAAAAATGTAGCTTTCCTTAAATGTTAGTTTTTTAGTTTATCCTGTACATTAGTTATATTATTAAAATCATAAAGTATAGAAAATTTACTTAATATACACAGGAAAGTACAATTTTTCTGAGCCATTTCAAAAATCATCTGTTCTATTGCTGCAGGGGTTTGTGTGTCTAAGGAACAAAAATATGCGGTATGGAAACATACATTTTTATCACAGATTTCATTAATCCATCATTTTGAAATTTTTCATCAGACTTGTTTCAAAGATCTCATTGGACCTACAAGGAAAATTCAAACTAAATAAATTCTGGAAAGGAATGTCAGAAAACAAAACAAAAAAAAAAATTACAAGTGAGACTTGTTGTTGTTGGTCAGTCTGAAGGTTGAGCTGGCTCTTGTGTAACGTTCTCCTCCTCTCCAACATTTCAAGACAAGAATGACCTTAGAATGATCCATTCTGACCTCTGTATAAGCCAGGCCCACAGAAACACATGCAGTAATTACTTGTTATTATTAAAAAAAAAAAAGAACAAACAGAAAACCCGAAAACCAACAAAAACTCTCAACTTATGTAAGTTACAGCAGTGAGCTTTGATTAGGAGTAGGAAAAAATCCAAACTTGAGTTCGAGAATTCCCGTAATCAGCCTGCTCCAGGCAACTCAATCCCAGTGGCCAGTTGTTAACTTTTTTCCAAGGAATCAGATCAAGCAATGAATCCCAAAGCATTTTCCTTAACTGATTTATACTTCTAGACATGCAAGATTCAAAAAATATTAATTGGAATTCAAGAAAGATGAATCAAAAGGAGTTTCTGAAATGTTTTATTCAAGGAGCCTGGGAGTCTGAATTTCTTTCTTCAACCATCACTATTGGCAATGTATTTTGCACTAATGAATCAGCAAAGTAGTGATAAGAAATCAAGGATTCAATAAGTTATTTTTTCCACTTTAGAGCTCTGTGGGAGAACCAAATGACGTGTTCACATATGCAGTTCTGCTGTAGCTATTACAAGAGTTACAAGTTCCCAAACTTTTCTACAATTGCTTTTATAATCTCTTTCTTTTAATATTTACTTTTTAGGCTATAACTTTAAAATTCTCTCTAAACCAATTGAGAAGCAGGAAAATAAAAAGCAAGAAATCCAGGGATTTTACACTAAAAGCTATAACTGTGCAAGTTTTTTGAGTAGTTCTGCTAAAAAGCAGAAGGGAGAGAAAGCTGAAATTTGAAAGTGTTGAAGGGAAATAGTCCCTTTGTTGAATATATTTAAGAAAAAGCATTGATATGGAACTTCTTAGTGTGCTCGCTAAATTCTTTAATACCACATGGCATGATTCACAGCTTCTGTTTTCTTACCAGAGCTTTTCGAGAACTTTCCTTTTGAGACATTGCCCAAAGTTTTCTCAGGCATGCGAATGGGATTTCTCTTTGCTAGATAGTTCTGCTACACATTCTCCTCTTAGAAATAACCGTCTATTAAGCATCCTCAGGTGCCGAGTAGTTAATATAGTTAAGATTTGGGGTATTTGATCCTGGTTTTGATGCAGGGGAAGAATTAATCCCTCAGTCACTCACACTTCATATGCATTTATTCAGGACTATGGGCTGGTTTTACGTTTTCTTCCCAAAGAAAAAGAGTGTTTCTCGGAAGTCCGAGAGGTTTGTTTTCTGAGTGTTTTATTCGAAACCTTTGCCATATTCTTCCTCATTTCCTACAAATTCATTTAGGGTATTTTTGGTTCCTTTACAAAAATTTTTATGTAACAGTGATGCACAGTCATAACCATCTGTTGTCCAGTAGCTGAAAGTATTGGATGATACTGGCTCGAGACAAGTTATTTTTTAGTCACCTCATCGAATTTTTGCTCTTTGTGCTATCTCCACAGCACTGCCTCACATTTATAATTTTATCCATCTGGCTTCTGGTCTCCATCTCAGCATTAGGTTAGATGCTCACCTTTGCAGAGACTGTTATTGACACATAAAATATTACACTCGGAGAAGTTAAGAAGGCTCTTACGGACCCATCTCCATTTCAGAGCTCTATATTATCCACAGCCACACACGCTGGGCTATAAGAATAGTTTTGAAGCTGCCTCCCAGGTTGGGTAATACCCAAATTAAAATTCTACGGAGGACAGGCAAAAGTTTTGTAGAAAAAAAACAAATCAGGCATATAAAGGTGTTTTAGTTTACTGAGCAGATACAGTTTAAATACTCTCTCCCTGTCTGGGGCTACTCATTCCCATCAACATCTCAAAACCACAAGTGGGAATACAATACAAAACCTGAAACAACTCCTCTTTCTTTTTTCCAGAACATGCACATAGTAGAGTGGAGTAAGCAATGGTTGCCACACATTTCGTCCGGTATTTGACGAAGAGGAGCCTGTGTACACGCACTATATCGTACATGGTCCGTAAGACCGATGATTCCAGGAAGAGTCCGATTTACCGTGCACGCCCCGACCACGCAGGTGCTGTTTGGGCAGCAAGTTGGACGTTTCCTCGAAACACAAACCTCGCTGCACTTGTTCTCTGCGGATGACATTGCTACGATTTCCACATGTCCAGGAGCCCATTTGGATCTAGTGCTTTTCCCAGGCTGTCAGATGTCCAGAAATCCTGAACAAATGTATTTAAGTCACTGAATTTCATGCAGACAAAATTTCTAAGAGGGGTAAAAAAAAAAAATTATGTGGGGAATCTTAAACATAGGCTAGCCCTATACTCTTTGTATTTTTGAAAAAGGAAAGAGCCGTAAATGGTAAATGTTTTTGCAAGAGAGTGATTGTCAACCCTGTTAAAACTATGCAAATCTATCGTAAACACAGCACTCATCAAGGAGAAACTGAAGATGAAGGAAGAGAAATGAGGTGGAAAGCAGGAAAAAAGAATGAAAAATAAACAATATGAAGTACCAACCTCAATATGTTATGCTCTTGAGTTGGAGGCAAGATACTGGGGAAGTTCCTTAAATAAGATTTTTAAAATAAGCCTTTGCATTTCATTTATGATTTTGCCATAAAGAGTAGGAGCGTGGTGAAGTCTGCTGGCGATACAAAAGTTAGCAGGTATCACGCATACCCAGAAGAAGAATAATATTTCCTATAGGTTTATCATGCATCCTTAAGGACCAGATTAACACAAACATAATTAAATATAGTTATACAAAGTACAAGTTCAAGATGGGATATTAATCCTAGGCAAAGCAGTAGTGGATGAGGAACAAGACTGCTCAGGATAGCAGAAAGGTAAATGAAGAAGGGATCTTAATGCTGGCACAGATATAAATGGGTATAAACTTGCTGTCAGTCAGTTTAGGCTGGATACCAGAAAACAGTGGTTAAGCACAAGAGGAACATCATTCCTGCAGAGCCGCTCAGTGCTCCACACCGCAGGCGAAGCAGCGAAGGAAAATACTCAACTAGTTTCGAGACAGAGGCTGACAAATTTATGAACACGATTTTAGGATGTGGGGGTTTTTTGCAGTAGCCAAAAATAGAGCCTAAGCTCAGACTGCGTCGTTAACCTACCTCAAAAGGCTGTGTTAAAATATTAGGGAAAAGACTAAAATTTATTATACTATAACAACTAGAAGTTGTTATACTTTCCCAGAAGAGCAGAAAGAAGTTGCTAGGAAGGTTAGGAAACCTTATCAAGGATAAACAGCAAGAGTATTCTGTGCATAGAGAGGTTGGGGAAGAATTTTGAAAACAACTTGAACACTGCTGACTGGACATCGTTGCATGATAAGGACCAGATGGAAAACCCAGAAGAGACTAGATGAATTCACTTGCAAATTGTCATTTAGTATTAATTATGCCCAGAAAGCTGCCTCACATTGACGTTTGCATTACCAAATACTACAACACGAATATATCTACGCAAAAGTTTATAATCAAATCCATGCAAACAATTTAAATATTGCAATGCTGTAAACAGATTAAAGATATGATTTTAGTTAAGTATTTGGGTTTGCAGTAAAACATTTCACCATTATGCCATGTGTGGTTTTTCTGCTTAACTGCAATCTACAAAAACGCTGTAATAACACAGCTTTCTGATTAACCAAACAACTAATAACTGAGAAGACCTAGTGACTAGCTATCATCCTTATGTAAATAAGGAAAGCTTATTTTTGCTCACTAATAGCCGCACATAACAATGAAATGCTTTTAATAAGTTTTAAGAGGATAAGACCAAGAAATCAATTTGGTGAATGCCCTTTTCAATGACCGCACACCATGTCTACGGCTGTAGCATGACATGTTTTCATTGTTATTTGGCTGTAAACAAAATGAAAAGATCTGTCATTGAAATTTAAACAGAGAGACTGGTTACATAAACTGAAACATTCTCAGCCCCAGTACAGTACAATCAACAGTCTGAAGAGACTGTACAGCTAAACAAAGTTTGGGGATGTTTTTGGATAGGGGAGAAAGATTAATAACCAGAAAATAACTCTTGGCTCCCGTTACAAACTCTTAGGAATATTATTTAAAGTTTGTGTAAATCCAAAGATTGATGTTCAAGCTTATGAAATAACCATTTTTCCACAGCGTTGAAATACACACCCACATGGAAACAAATCTTTTTGCTCGCCAATTTTAACAGAATATACTGCTTTTACCAAAAAAAGCAAATTAAATAAATCTGACCTATCTGTTCTCCTAGATAATTGTAACTGCGGTCAGCAAACAACAAACCTTCTATAAATGGTCATCTTTCCAAATTACACTGGCTTCACAACATGCTTGATTAATTGCACAAACGCTGCGTGCCTACAAATGCAATTTGTCTGCAGGGACCAACAGAGGATGCCCAAGACATTCCCAGTAGTCATGTGGGAGATGATTTCCCTCTCCCTCTGTGTTTGTTGCAGGTAAACAACATTGTGCTTTACCACAAGACCTTGCATATCCCTCTAGTCCCAAACAGAACTGTCGCCTTGCCCTAAATGGTAATATTAGGACAACTGGGCTGAGAAGAAGTGAGCTTGGAGAGGTCTCCTTCTAGGAGAAACTTCCCCTCTCTAACAGCATCTCCTGCTGTCAGCAGGACGGTGGGAGGTGAGCACTCCCAGGGCTCGAGCCAGAGCTCGGCAGCTGACTTAAATCCTCATGCATGGTGTCGAGGGAGGGCTGGCGCCGGGACGTCAGGCTTCTCTCAGCAGGAACCAGCATGGGGTTCGCCCAAATCTGAGGCTGGTTTCTAGATCAGACGGACGCACAGAGAGACCACTCCATGCACCGAAATCTATGTTGCTATCATCAAATGTAAAACCCTTGCAATAAAAGCATAATGCTCACTAGCGTGACTCAAGTATGTTGTAGTAAACTGAGCTCTAGAAATGGGAATGATGAATCACAGGCTAATCAACTCTTCTGCAGCATCTATCTTCTTTACTGGAATGTAGTAGAATTTCATCAATTCAGGTTAAATTTTAGAAGTGGCATATTGTTTCTAAATGGTCTTTGTTATGTGTGATTAAAACATAATGCCCATAACTCCATCAAACATACGTCAGACATCAGTGACACCTAGCAACTCAGAAAACGGTATTTCTGACTGAGAGCAGCAAAAGGGTTAAATGGATCTTTCCACTAAGGAGTTAGTGTGAAGCACAAAGAGTAATCAGAGAGGCTGTAGAAGCCCATCTAACTGCACTCTTCCTTCACCTTCAGGAGTAGCAGCTATCCTGTTATAAATACCAGGAGAAAAAGATCTCTGAGACAGAGCTGATAAGTGAGGAGCTGTGCACAGATAAGCTGGCTACACGACTTCCTGCAAAGTAACCAACACCTCCTCTCCATAAATCCTGTAATCTGGAACAGGCATATGATGTACAACACAGAGCATGGTTTTAAGTCTGGGAAGAATCAAAATGCTTGTGCTTAGGGGTATAAGAGATGATAGTTGAACCGCACAGACGAGAGGTGCTTGCTGCTGCCCCGCACGCTCCCGAGCTCACACGGGGACATGTCCACGGCTCCCACCCTCCCTGTCTAGCCCTGATTCCACCCTGTTTCTCAGACAAAGACAAAAAGGGATCCACATTCCCTTCTGTTTTGGCAAAGCCTTAGTAGTTCTTGTTGTGTTTAGTAAAGCCATTGGAAATTTAGAACCAGGTCCCATTCCATTCCAGTTGTATACGCCCAAAAGAAAGCCGAGTTTTTGATAAATGGACCAGTTTACGGCACATCTCTAGATTCTCCTCTTTTCTTTATAATACTGCATCACAGTTCAATTTGATTAATACTGAAAAACATTTCAGGGTATATACATCTACCCACCCAGTCAACTGTATCAGAGGAAGAAAAAAGAAAACACATGTTAATAACATAAAAATTTATGTAGCTTAGAAACAGCAGTAAATGTAAGATAGCAAAAGGGGGTTTAGGGTTCAGTGGGGTTTTTTTTCTGCCACCAAAAGGGGTTTAGGCTTTCTTCACAACAAGAATAAGTAGTAGAAGGAGCAAGATAACATAACCCTTGTATTTTAAAATAAAGCAAGTTTTTTAGCTTATAATTAAACAACTTTAAGATATTGAAGTCACTGTATTAGTCATCCGGGGTATATAGAAAAACAGAAACTATCCTGAAAGCTAAGGCAGTCATAGCACAAAGTTAAAAGTTAGCAAAAAGTTGCTGTTTTGCAGAATTTAAAACGTTACACATGCACATCGCCCAGATTGACAACATGAGCTGGAATGGTGCCAAAAGAGCAGCTATGATTTATTAGGTCTGTAGCACTTAATCCAGGAAATAAAAAGGACTTACGTGACAGATGAGCATAAATGAACTATTGGGTCAGACATCCATTTCTTAAAAAGTAAAATAAAAAAGGACTGAAGCAAGGTATTGTATAGGTTTAATATACATTAATGTATTATAGCTTTCCTGGTATATTTTTAAATTTCTGAGTTTTAACCAACTACAAATTTTTGTTTGTTTGTTTGGGGTTTTTTAAACCAGACTAGTTTAAATAATTATTTACCAAATCTCATCACGTCATACTGCCCTTCCCTGGTAATATCATAATGGATCAGAAAACATTTACAAAGAATTAGGACAGAGGCTGAAACTCTGACCCAACTGAAGTCAATGACCGAATTCACATTCTCAGCAGAGACATGGAGTTTCATGCTAAACCCTCTCCTCTTCTACTGTAAAGCAGTGAAGGAGGAGGGACCATTTACAACATCCTAGTTGAGATCAGAATCTGCCCACAGTGCCAACTAGTTTTTATAGCTAAGTATGGTCTGACTCAACACCAGTGATAAAACAGTACTTGAGTTCCTACATGTGCCAATATCATGTTCTACCACAGTTTTCTTCTCAGAAGAATGGTAGTAGATCCATGATGTACTTACTTCTGTAAGGCTAGGGAGATTTTGATGGCAACAATTCTATTCTCTTTGTGAATCTCTCTGGCAAAGCCATAAGCTGCTGTGCTTTGAGGTTTAGTCACCTGAAACGGAATAACTTTTTTTTTTCCTCCTACTTGATGTATTGATAAATCATTTTCAGCACATAAACTTCCCTCTTATCATAAAAACTTGATCAGAAAGCAATAAAAGGTACAATAAATAGCGAAATACACACTAACCTGTGTGGTTTGATACAGCTGAACAAGCTGTGAAAAGGAATATTGTTCCTTTAATAGAACGACTGAAATGGTGCTCAAAACAGATTGGGCTGACAATTTTTGCAACCTTGGTGTCTCCTCCAAGATTTACAATGGCACAGCTCCCCTTTTTAGCAAATTAAACCTTGTGTCAAGGCTTAAAATTAAATCCAAACTTCTTTTCTTCTCTGTACAGAAGGAACAAATTGGCACCACATGCCGGTAGTCAAGGAGTGCTGATGGGAAACAGAGTGAAGTGAGCGCCCTCCAACCTGGAAGGCGTCACTAGTCAAAATCAACTGGGATAAACAGTCAATTCCACTTAAAGTTTGACATATAAAGGCTTGTAAGATAGAAACATTCAAATATAAGAATTCTTCTGTACCACACAAACCTGTCTCAGTGCCAACACTTAAACTTTCTGTGCTGTGCAAGCACTTTGTGGAAATCTGCCTTTAGTACAGTTTGATGTTATAAGATCCTGTGTTGCCAAAGCCTGTTTAGTTTGTTCCAAAGAAAAAAAAAAAGGAAATACAACAGAGACCCAGAGCATATGAACGGCAGTGACTTAATATCATGTTACCTGCTGTTACCAATACAATTTTTTTTTGTTATTCAGGATTCTCTTTTAAAACGTTTTAAAGCTTACGCGAACAGATATACCAGATAAAACAAAAGTGTATTTCTAAGGATGGACATATGAACTGCTTTTCATGGACAGAAGTGTAAGAATAGCTTTTACAAAACTACACAAAGGCCAGACTTCTCTCCAGTTAAGCAAGGTACCTCATGTAATTATTTTGATGATTACTGAAGCAGGTCCCATGTCTAATCCATCCTGAAATCCACTTTGCCCACTGTTTGCATGCAAAAGTAACCCTACTTTTCCCAGGTCTAGAACCAAATTCAGGCCAGGCACTTCGACAGGACTCTCAAATGTTTGGCAAAGGTTTTCCTTTCCACTGTGGTCTGTTTAAGTAACCAGCACAGAAGCTGCTGCAGGAAAGGGCTCTCTTTACAATATAACAAAAAGATTGAATAAACCTAGTTTTAAAAGCCCTTTTATCTTTTTATATTAACTGTATAGATAGGAGAGATTGATTGAGAGGTTACCTGATTCCCTGCTTCAACCTTTCCATTGGTCTTCTCCTACTGCTTCTAACCAAAGTCCTTATTCAAAAAATATCAGCAGCAAAACACCACACCCAGTTACAGACATAAAATACAGAAAATAAGAGAGTTCTTTTCTCCTGATGTAGCACAGTAAAAGAAAGTATTCTCTCCAGTTTAACCTCAGTTTGAAGCACATGCATAAGATTTTACAGGATGAGGAGCTAGTTCCACAATTAAAACACACTGCAGAGCTGTTTGCAAAGCACAGAGCAGAATCATCAGCTCACAACCCAGCACCACCAAGGCAGATATACTTAACAGCAGAGAGATATTGCAGTAAAGGTTCTGGGATCTTGATCTGGAGTCTTTGTTACCTTTACTATATTCTGTCTAACTCCCATTAGTTTTGAGTGGGTTAAAATGAAATATTTGTCATAATCTGTTGTAGCAATTTATATTGCCCTTCTACGCAAGTTCCACAGTTGCCGTACTAGTGTGGGCCCAGATTAGGGTTGCAATGGATACTAAGACAGGCTTCTTCCTTCCTTCATCCCGACAAGTCCATCAGGGATGGAAATAGCCCCACGCACATCTGGCATATCATCTGTGCACTCTTTAAGGTACATGAATAAGGGCTACTAGTGGCTAGAAATAGCCCCAGAATTGCTGAGTAGGAACAACGAAGCTGGATTGCTAGACACGGTTAAGGTGTACTGGAACAGGGAGTACAAATTCACCGAATTTTTCATGCATACATACATGTACATTAAAAAAAAATCTGAGACTTTTTATTAATTTACTTCAAGTGGTTCTAACATGTACATCGGTTTTAGGTTTTCAGGTGTGTTTTTCACATTGACATCTGCGTACATATCTGTGACAACTGCAGGTGCTGTCTCGTGGTATTGAAATGAGTGTCCGCAAGCAAGGTTTCTTTTGCTTTCGCTAAGACACATTAGCTAAAATACAAGAATCCTACAACATAAGCGTATTTTCTAACAAACTTGTAACGGTTTAAACAATTCTTGCCAACGTTCTCAATGTTGGAGAGGAGCAAGTATTGCAGACCATCAACAGTCCTAACACCAGACCTGCCTGCATTAGAAAGCCAATGTGAAGACAGCTGTAAAGTCACATTATGCCAAATTACTAGTTTTAAAATAAAGGTTATAGTTGCATAGATTTTTTTTTATATGCTGCTACAGGTGGGCTACTCTTTAGTGTTTAAAAAAAACCCAAAAAAACCCAAACAACAAAAAAAAAAACCCCTCTACTGCAATTTTGTTAAAATGTGAAGTTTTCCAGACTAGAGAAGCACAAAACCGCAGAGTTACGATTACACTGTAGTGCTGCATGCTAACTGGAAGAAATGATCTGCCAACTGGAAGGCAGGAGGAAAGCCTGGCACCCCCAGCACTGGACCATGCTCTCAGGTGAGGACCAGGCTATCAGAGTCTCTGCTGAGACAGTAAATCGTTGCTCACCATTCAACCTGTGGAAGTGCCCAAATTCCCCAACAACCACCTTCTAAACTTATTTTTCGCTGGTACATAAATATTTCACTGGGATCTTCTCATTACCCTGGGGTAATTTCAGATGGCAGATACAAAACTTTAAACAATAAATTAAAATGTGCAGCCACGCTGAAGGTTTGCGCAACTTAGCAGGAACTTCTATTTCATACAGCATTTCTCAGCTAAAGTTTCATTTATGTTTTGCAGTTCACCTCTATGTTTAAATAATAATTATGGTTGTGACATACAGTGACAAAAGCCAGAAAATTCAAAATTAGCAGTGACATACTCCGTCCATTGTTTGAATGTGCTCAGCTGGTTTTGCTTTACTAATACCACCAAGACAGAAATTTTCATTTCCCGAAAACACAAACTTCTGGCAAGGGGTTACAGAGTGAAATAAATCTTATTCTTGGAAGAGATTTTTGTTTGACACCTGAATCATTTCTGCTGGTTTCTCTCCTTTTTTCCCCTCTTCAAATGGAGTCTTAGAACTCTCAGCCAAAATACAGAGTCTTAGAGCTATCACAACAAAAGCTCAGCATCCAATTTCCCCTTCCAAATACACTCTCCTCCTAAACTGTATCAACAAAGCCATAGCCTTATTAGCCTGCACAGAACCGAGAAGGCGGCTTGCCACAGCAAGGACATCTCCTCAAACTTTTTGATAGGCAATTGTTTTCTGAGTAGGTGCGGAAGCAAAGGTGTCAAACGCTTACTTTTAGAGCTTACTATTTTTGATTTAGAAGTTTTAAGATAGAGGCACTTCATTTTCATTTATAACAGACTGGCAAATGCTAAATGCTTCTGACATCAACATTAATACTATACATTAAAATGGCCGATAACAGCTATATTCTACTGTGTACCATTTTTTTCACGCGTTTCCTCTCACATATTACTCCTTTTTTCTCCTCTTCTGGATACAAGTGAGAAATCCCCTTTTTATACATTTATATATACACATTATACATCTCCCGTTTTCTTTTACGTTGAGCAAATACGAGAATGCCTTATTATCAATGGAGTGGTTTCACATTGTTATTCTAATACACTGTGAGTTTTTAAACAAATATTTTTTTCTCCTTCTGAAATAAACCAGCTCCAGTTCTTTTTATTTGCAATCCTAGAATATTCACAAGATTTTTCCAGTCTCTTCATTAAGTCCCAATCCCATATTTACTGGAATTGACTGGAAATTTGCCACGGACTTCTGTGTACGCAGGTTTACAATTTTGGTTTAGTGGACTAATTCCACTATAATACTATTGTATCTGTTGGGTTATATCCCACAGGAATTTGGCCCACAGCTTCACTAATTAGTATATGCTATGATACGACACTGAATCCGCCAAAGCTTTGAAGTGGATCTGCTGAAGCCATCACCTACAGCGAGATCCCCAAAGACCAAAAGTCTTTTAAACACAAGAAAGCCAGGCTTTATTTGAATAAAATTAGAAATTTAACTTTCAAATAGAGAAAGCTCAAAGTGACTAGGGAAGGCAGGGCTGAAGTAGAAAGGTTTCTGCACAGCTATCTGTCCATGTCCTTGCTTGTGGGCTTTATTTTATCTGACTCAAGTCACTTGCAGAAAATTTTGCCCAGTTCTCTCTCATCCCTGCGACAATCCTTGCAGCCTGCTTTGGGACCTGGCTGGTGCTTTCTACTCTTCACTGCTATCTGTGAGCCTCATGGCATGAGCAGAAGGCTCCTCCATTTGCACCCATGTCCTACCACCCCTGGCAGTCCTGCTCAACTCACTCTCCAGCCAGGCAGCCCTGCGGGAAAGGAGCCGTCCCTCCTGCATCCAGGGACGTGGCCACCTCCACCACGTTGCTTCATTGACAACTCCATTGCGTCTTCAGGTCAGCTAACTTTCCCTCCACTTTTAAAACATGTCTCCACTCCGTTCTCTCTTCCTACCTCCGCAGCTCTTAGGGCATAGGTTTTTATTGGGAAAATAGGAAAAAATGCAATAAGCTTTTCCGTTTTCTTTCTCATTCCTTTTCCTCCCAGAACTGTCGTCCTCATCCCATCGCAAGGTCAAAGGGAGCTCCGCAGGCCTCTAGCACCTTGTGCTGGTGGCAGATCAATTTTTGTCTCTCAAACCTATAGAAATCCCTTCATCTCTGCAGTCCTCTGAAACCATTCTTCCCCAAAATCTCAAATGATTTCTTCCTGGTTTTCAGTCAGAACCAGAACTTCGTAGTCATTTTCAATGTGTTACCTCGTCCCTTTGGGAGTGCATGCCAGTGCTTCTTTCTGAAAGCCTTATTACCCCCAACAGTTCTTTGCTGTTGTTGCCGTTCTTGTTTAATGTGGACAATATTAGCGTCACACCGTACAAGCATCGTTTGAGCTTTGTCTCTTGCTTCAAACCAGGCTATCCTTAAGTCTTGCACAGTCTTCCTATAAATCTTACCTAAATTACAGTTTTCTTGAAGAGATGTGACTTCCCAGGCTGTCACCGTTTTATAACTCTGCACCAGGAACATTATTTCCTCTGAATTTGAGAAACACAGTCTTTATGTTTCAGAATGTGGTTGCAAAGATCCACCAGCAGCGACTGCCTGGACCACACCAGCCCCTTTTCCCTTCCCATCTCTTCCCCTTCTGTCACCAGGGGCATTTGCAAGGACTGTAACAACCCATCATTTCTAATTCACTATCAAAACCCCAAATTTTGCCTCTGGTCCGCAACCAAGTCCAACTTCCATCACTTATTTGCTACAATTTCAAAGTCTCAGAATTTTTTTCCTCCCTTACTGCCCCACACTCCTCAGATGTTCTTGCAAATGTGTTATTAATAGCCAGACCATCTAGTGGGAAAACAACAAGAAAGCTGGCTAGCCTTTGATTGTAGAGTTGTTGAGGTTTGTTTGTTTGTTTTAATACTTCTTCTAGCCTACAGGGATGTCTTTTTACCTTTGTTACATTATTAGTTTTAACAACTGTGTTATTTATTTTTGTTGCTTTTCATTCTGTAATTGTTAAAAATCCATTAAACTATAGTAACTGAATAATTTCAGATTATTTCTTTCCCCTTCTTTACACCCAAGAATGAAGAATTAACTAACAGTTTAATTAAAACAGATAAACTGAGAGAGATGTTAGTTCCCCCGAGAGGATTACATACACATCTGATATTTTCAGAGGAATAACTGGGAAAAAAATTTTTATGAGATTTTAATTATATGCAATGCCACAGTTATAATTTTTCCTCTTCAATAAACAAAGTGGTCTGTCTTTCCACCTAGATCACAGGCCTAACCTCCACCCAAGGAGGGCAGTGAGGTTCTACAGTGAAAGCCGGATCAAGTTTTTTCAGAGATGGCTTTAGGTATATGTGGGTTGGCTTACGGGAGAGGTTCCCCACACTTACACATTACAAATGTCACACTCACACCTGAATACAGCGTTACACCTCAGAAGCTCTGGGACCACTGGCCAAGTAAGGTACTAGGCACTTGCCATGTGCATCTATTTCTAGATATGATCTACCAGTAATGGAAAAATCGTATTTTCCGGAGTGGGGGTGCTTGCAAAGCTCACACTTCACACCAAGCAGTCCGTTGTCAACAGACATAGAGCTCCAACTCTTTGCTCAGTGTTTCAGACACTATTGCTATGCCCAATAGCGCGGCTATAGCATGTTATGGCTATTACTGATATCTATCATGGTCAATGCTGTCAGAAGCTCTATGTAACGCACGTACTATGAACAACTATTATAGCAACATATGCGCATCGACCTAAGGCCTGAAACAGTAAATAGCTAACAGTGCATCAAGGAGAAATGCAAAGCATACAGTGCCAGATGCCAATGTTGTTGGTGCTGGTTTGTGCGGAGCAGATCCTGGTGCCTTTGGCTCCTTGATGTAGGACCCGCACGCCTGCGGGACAGCAGAACCCAGCGTGCTTGGGGAAAGCAGCATGTTTGAGCACATGGACATCATGCAGCAGCGTGGCACACAGTGGGAGAAAAAAAAAAACCAAACTGTTCCAAACCCGCTGATCACACATGGTCTGTTTCCAGCATCAGCCCACAAGCTCAAAAGTTTCATACCTTCCTCCTAGAAATAGCTCAGGATGGGGAAAAGCAGCTCCACACCATCTCCAGCTATTTCCCCAAGGCCATTAGCATAGGTATCAGCCACAAGATTTGGATCAATATATCCTCTATACTTGTCAAGCCTGTGCTTGCTCAACTCAGCTTGCTTTCGTCTCTAGTAGTGCTAAGATTTGAGGAAAAAGGGAAACATTCATTATTTTAGCTGACGTTACTGTGAAAACCTGGAATCCAGAAGATGTTGGACCCACCACAACCACTTCAGGTTGGAAGGCTGCTTTCAGAGACTCGTTACCTCAGACACCACTGACAGCAAATTACATGCTTGCCTTGGAAGTCCACCAGACTTTAAAGCTCCAGTGACACATCGGTCTCCCTCTGCTCCCTACACACCAGACAGCATTTATCTCAGACTCAAAGCTTTGGCCCCTGAGAACGTGTCAGCTCCTTGACAGCTCCCCCTCATCAACCCAGCATAATGTGAAGGCTGAAGGCACACTCATGCTATGCATAGCCAAAGGTGTAAAACTACATGCTAAATAACTGTTAGTATATTTTCATTTCTTTTTTTTTTTAAATAAAAAAAATTAAAGCCCCAACATAATAGAACGCACATTTAGAAATAAGAACAAAATTTCCTTTAGTCCACTTTTAAGAGACTGCATAATAATTTTGGTCATTCTGCAATATCAATACTATATAGAGGTAAGGCAGAAAAAGCTGAAATCAATGCTGAAAGCAAGTCCTTAGTTAAAATTCCTCAAAATTTTAAACTGCAGATGAAGTAACTGTTAAAAATAACTTCAGAAGTCTTTGTCAATTCTTACCGATTTGTTAAATTAAAAAGGATTACAGTGGATATACATTTTTCTTTGCTACAAATTGCAATGGCATAATATAGAATGCAGCTGAGAAATTAAGGAATCAAGATGTTCAAAACAGAAAAGCATGTGTTAAATGACAAGTCGAACTTTCACGTAAAGATTAAAAGTGGTGACAAACACATTTTTATTTTTACTTCCTCTACAGTAATTGTAAAGAAGCTACTGGGTCATAATTAGAGCCCTTGATCTTAAAAACAATACCTTTAATATTCCACTCAGATAGAAAATATTCCATTATTTTGATAATAAGAACATGACATTATATCTATGTGTATTTTCTGATGAATTCAGGATGTATTTGAAGCAAAGACTCTGTGCGCTCAACTACCAAAAAAACCCCAAAACCCCCCAAAACCCACCATAAAACATTAAACCTTACAATTTTCAGACTAGCTTCCATTTCTGCACCTAAAATAACTACCATCTCTGCCAGTCAGTATTTTGGCCATGCTTTTTTTTTTTAAAAAAAAGAAAAAATCAGCAATTAATTTACAGTGTGAAGATGCAGAGGCACAAAATAAAGATGCAAAAACCGTACTCTGGTTAAGAAATCGCATTCTTTAAATTATCAGTACAAGGCACAGTAACAGGGATACTTCTTTCTTATTAGTCAATTTAGTAACTAGGCAGGCAAAAGCATTAACTTTAACTTGTTGAAAATGAGCGTGTACTCTAAAAACCAAAATCCAAATATCTAACACAAATATTGTCAGATTGCTTGTGCATTAAAAAATTAATTGGAATCAAATTTTGGTACAATTATGTGCAGAATAAGAACTTCCGCATATTTGGCAGGCAGCCCACTTCTGTATGCAATGCATAAAAACTGTAAGAATGGATTCTATACTAACTACGGGGTGCTTACTTTCCTTCAACGATAATTGTCTTAATGCCTGTTTTAATCAGTATTAACTACTAGCAATAACATGCTTTTAATTATGTTTTAAACGAGTCCTTTATTGGGCTGTTTTGGGAAGCAAATTAGTCAAAAGGAGCTGTTAATCAAAAACGTGTTACTGGCACAAAATAAATGTTCATTTAAGGAGCCATTTGAAATAAACCTGGCTCATTGACTCTGACAACCTACAAGGACACTGGGGCCTCCTGAGGATAACTCCTTCAGTACTCTCCTAGATACGCCTTGCTGCTCAGAAGTTATAAGTAGAAACATTAAGCAGTTTAGGTCATTCATCAGCTAACTTTTACTACTGTACTCAAGAAAATGAGCCTCCTAGGAACTTCACAGCAGATCTATTCCTTCATTAGCTAAGTAATATTGAGAGAGATGTTCCTGTCATTATGAATGGAGAAATCTATTGCAGTGAATTTTACTAGTGTCCCCTTTGTCTGTGAACTGTCTTTGTAGATTCCAAGGTATTTAGGCTGAAAAACTAGCATAATTATCTTTGAACATTATTCGTATGTGTTCATTTCCTTCTGCTGAGTGATATCCATGCCCAAAAATTCAACCACGCAAGATTATATATTCCGCCTAATACACAGGCGCACAACTTGGCACTCGGTACGAGTACATAATATCACCCTCACAGCACAACTTTAAATAGAAATTTCATTAAATCTGTTCCATCACCAGGTTTGAAAACTTAATATTGCTGTAGCCATTTAATTTGAAGCACTTCAGCTTTAAACAAACTGAGGATTCCTTGAGTTAGAGCAATAGCTAAGAGTCTGGGTTTAAAGTCCACAGATCGTGGCTTATTGGTTGATCCTTTGACTTTCAAATCTTAAACTAATCTTGCTTCATGACAAAGAAAAAAAAATACTTTAAAAACGAGGTGATTTGATTTTACTCACATGGCATGTCTCAGTTAACTCCTTCAAAGTCCTTAACGTTCTTCTCCAACACATATATCATAACAAAAGGGGTAGGTACCCTAAAAAGGTCACTGAGATACCATTCCCCCCGCCCTGCCCGCTATGACACAAAGCATGCTGAAGCAATATGAAATGATCTATTGTAATAACAAAACTGGGTTTTCCTTTATTAAGAGCCCCTTCAGGATCGTATTGGAGTAAGCTCTTATTGGGGAGGCGGGTGGTTAATTAAGCATCAGTTCACAGTATGTCCTTAAGAGACTGAGCCTAGGGGTAGGAATGAACTTGCAAGAGAAGTTATCACTGGATTAACACCACCACCAAAAAAAAAGAAAAACCAAACTGGGGGAAGGGTGCCAAAAATTATACACACTGAAAACACAGGGCATGCTGTATGTCCAGGTTTTGTTTTCCAAAGACCGCTATCACTCAGAAAATCCACTGGCAACGGTCGTGTCCAACATTATCGCAGGAACAACGACAATTTCAGTATTCAGACTCCCATCTTCAAAATGTGACTGGAGATAGCAGCAAGCCAGGTCTCTGGGGTATCCTTGACACACATTTTAAATGGCCTTCTAATAAGAGTTTACAAGCATAAAACACCACCCTTCCTTCCAGCCCAGCCATACCTAGAAAATCTTTAACCTGACTAATTCCCTGTTCTTCCACGCTTATTCAAAACAGAAACTCTCGTCATGACTATGTCAGCCTGCGGACAACACCAGTACTTCATCAGCACATCAGCCTGGGCAAGCAGCAGGAGGTGGCAAAGAGAGGAAGAGGTGCAAAGACCTGGTGGGCAGCAAATTACCCGGGGATGAAGCTGCCTTCCCTTCCCATTTCTTTTCTTCAAAGAAAACAGTGCCATAGCAAACCCCACCTGGCAAGTATATCTATGCCATAAACCACAAACAATGCAACAAACCCAACCTGCAGACAGACCTATGGGACTTCCAAAGCACTAGGAAAAAAATTTGGCAAGTCCTGTCCCAGGACTGCGCTTTAAGACTCAATGTCCTGGGGTGGGGCGATAGGGAAAGGTGAGTTTCTTATATCCGACTGAGCGCAATTCCTTCTTCATTAGTGGCATACCATGTCGTGTTTGAAATAGTTTTATGGTCTAATAAACACGTCTTGATTTTATTGACTTGTCTTTAATTCTTTCAGCATGTATCTAAGGTAACAAAACGTCCTTTAAACACTTAAAGTTACGGCTTTAATCCACTTAAAGAAAAAATTAAAATAAAAATTTTACTAAGGGACAATCCAGTAAAAAACCTTAAGACAATTACTCTTAATGAAATACAAAGATTACCGATAGCTACTGACTACTTCCATTACAAAAGCCATTATAAATTCTCTGCCTTATGGAGAAACTACCCCCCTTTTTGGAGATTTTAACCAGACCATAATTGCAAACCTGATTTTTATTTTATTGCATTCAAAGCTGATTGCACTTTTTGATGGACTTCATAATGTACCAAAAATAGCATAAACGCTCTCTAAGATGTGGGTTTAAGAAAGTTATTGGGACTGGCAACTTATTTTTCAAATTATCATTCATGGATCTATTTTCAACACCCTCTTTCTCAGTCCATTAAGTGTATTTCTGCAGCCTTCATCCGCAAGCCACAGTAAAAGGTTGTGTCTGACCCTGCTCCAGAGTAGCAATACTCTCCTGCTTCCAGTTAGCAGTATAACCACAAACGTGGTTTTTATTTCTTCTTTAAGTTTCTGGAAATGCAGAAATGTGGTCTTTTCAGTAGACTGTAATTGCTGCTCTTTTTTTTTTTTTTTTTCCTTCATCACACACAGTTATTCCAGTCAATACTGCATGTATTTCGGTGTGTTTTGGCTTTAGCATTTCTTGATGCAAACTGTCCTTTGGGGATCCAGTTCCCACATTTTTATTCTTATATTAAAAATAATGGGGAGTAAGAAGATAACTTTCTCAGACCTGGTGAAAACCTGCAGAGATTTATGCTTTAAGCAATCAGTTCATTAAAATTCGGCATGGGCCTGTAACTACAAAGATGTTACCTTAAACGAACAAAATCTAAGGTAAGTTATTAAATCATTTTCTTGGCCCCCACAACAGAAAACATATGATTCCAACTGGGTTTTGCTAGAAACTTGACAGAAGCTGAGATCCAGAGACAGAGGCTGATGGACTTAAATAAATAAATAAAAATCTGTTGAAGTCAGTGGAAGATTCGAGTGTTTTACCAGTCAGCCCAACACTTGAAAACCTCCATCACAAACACGTAAAAGCAAAGACCGTGCAGTGACATGAGAGCCAGCTCTGTCCTTCGATCACCTTCTTTTAGCACTAAATTCACCACGTAAACCTCTGAAGTGCAAAAGAAAGATAATGCTCAAATACAAGCAACTAGGACAGGTGGTACAGAAAAATGATGCAAAAAAACTATTACAATATATAAGATTTTAATCTCTTATTTATGATTCTTCCATAAAGTTTATTATGAGTCATTATATACATCTCAAAGTATCTCGTCACAAAATGACATTTACAATGTAACCATAGCAAAATAATTCTGCACAGAACAATTTGCAAAATATCACATCAAAGGTAATGTAGGAGTACAACATAATTGTAGCAATTTCACCATATTAATACACTACTGCTTATACTTTGGGCCCCCAAGCAAAATAACTTTACACACAGAGTAGGTAGGCAAAAATACTTATCTCCGTTTATATCATTTTATCTCAGTTAAATCTGCGTGGAACAGAGTGTGAAATATATGAAGTACACTTGACATGACTAGTAGGTCCCGCTATTTCTTCCAGTGAAATCTAGAGATGTTTGTAACAGAATTACATAAGTGGTCCAAATCCTGCTTTACACCTAAAAATCAACTCATCTGTAAAAAAAAAAAAATCTAAAAACGGGGGAAAAAATTACAACCGAAATGCCTATTATTCCTATTCCTTACTAACAAATCTTTCAACTCTATAAAAGAGACTGAAAGCAGCCCTGAAAATAATTTCTTTAATGACGGAACAAAAAGGAGAGTAAGGGGAAGATAAAAATAGCTTAGGACCAAATTTGCACTAAACATAACATGAAAGTTTTCTTCTAGACTTGCAGAGCTTTCTAAGTTGGTCTGTTGCAGGGACATTCATCTAACCAAATATGAGGCCCTATGGGAACTCTGAGGAGATTAAAAAGAAATAATGAAGGCATAATTGTGGGTTAGCTGGGAATAGTTCTTTCTCCTCCTCAGCATATGGAGAAGTGTGTCAGTCAGATGGTGCACACTGGAAGGTATAATACCTAGGGGGGTTGAGTGGCTGATGCTTCTTTATCTCTTCGTTTTGCTTTCAAATTTCTTTTTTCATCTGTTATTTTAAGAGATACCAGGGCTCGAGGTATTCTCTATGGGTTTGTCTCGCTTTTTTTTTTTTTTTTTCCTCAGGGTGGGAAATTGAAGATCCACATTCATTTATACATTGAAAATTATTTCATATCCTATCCTTACAGGTGAAACATATCCGCTCAGACAAATGGATCAGAAATTATAAAAGTTGCATATATATTACTATTACAGTTTTTAAAAGGAGTTTTAAGAAAAGCAAAAACAACACTGCAGACAAGCACTTTTGATAGTATTCTTTCATCTTTTTACATCTATTAGTTCTTCTTTACGGCTTTTGCTGGACATAAATTGCTTTTACTTTGTTTAAACTCCAGCTTTCAAATCTATTATTTTTCATCTGACAAATAAAACGGCTACATCAGAGAATGCGGACAGAGAGATTAAACTTGCAATGTTTTTAATGCCATCTTAATTGAACCTCAGTATTCATGCAAGCAGCACTGGTAGCAGTTTGTCTTCAAATGAGCTCAGATTACGATATTGAATGTATGCACCTTCCCCTGCCTGGTTATAGGTGTGTATCAGGTGAAAATTATAAGAACCAGACTATTAATACAAAAGTGCAGATTAAAGTTCTGCCTGCACATGGCACGGTAAGCTCAGCCCAACTAAAAACACCATCCTGAAAACTAAGCATCAGTGCCTACATATTATCTTCTCCATTATCAGTATACATTATCAGCCTGTACAATCTTCAGCTAATGTAAAAGACAAGTTTAAGTCCCATTGCAAATGCAGAAACTTAAAACAGACTGACACATCTTAAGGTAAATTGGTTTGGAGCTAGCTTGTGTCCCCTTCTGTTCTTCTCCTTACTCCACAAATCATAGCTGGCTGCTTCTGCTGTTATGAGACAGAAAACTACTACACCTCCTCATGTCAGCCAACATTTCATCCTGCCTGTGCTGCTGTAATCCAGTGACTCCTCAGCTCCTTATGACTATGCGCCAGGGATAATAATCTGTATTTTGGAACGATTTTTTAGCTATCTCACTGTACAATGGCATACTCAGTCAAAATTACTTGCTCAGTTTACCTACATAGTGCCTTGAGGACACGACTGTGTATTGGGTTTGTGTGGCAAGGTTTTGGTAGCGGGGGAGTACAGGGGTGGCTTCTGTGAGAAGCTGCCAGAAGCTTCCCCTGTGTCCGACAGAGCCAATGCCAGCCGGCTCCAAGACGGACCCGCTGCTGGCCAAGGCTGAGCCCATCGGCGACGGTGGTGGTGCCTCTGGGATAACAGATTTAAGGGGGAAAAAAAAAAAACCCTGCACAATTGCAGCCAGAGAGGGGAGTGAGAATATGTGAGAGGAACAACTCTGCAGACCCCAAGGTCAGTGAAGAAGGTGGGGGAGGAGGTGCTCCAGGCGCCGGAGCAGAGATTCCCCTGCAGCCCGTGGGGAAGACCATGGTGAGGCAGGCTGTCCCCCTGCAGCCCATGGAGGTCCACGGGGGAGCAGATATCCACCTGCAGCCCGTGGAGGACCCCACGCCGGAGCAGGGGGATGCCCGAAGGAGGCTGTGACCCCGTGGGAAGCCTGCGCTGGAGCAGGCTCCTGGCAGGACCTGTGGCCCCGTGGAGAGAGGAGCCCAGGCTGGAGCAGGTTTGCTGGCAGGGCTTGTGACCCCGCGGGGGACCCACGCTGGAGCAGTCTGTTCCTGAAGGACTGCACCCCGTGGAAGGGACCCACGCTGGAGCAGTTCGTGAAGAACTGCAGCCTGTGGGAAGGATTCACGTTGGAGAAGTTCATGAAGGACTGTCTCCCGTGGGAGGGACCCCACACTGGAGCAGGGGAAGAGTGTGAGGAGTCGTCCCCCTGAGGAGGAAGGAGCGGCAGAGACAACGTGTGATGAACTGACCCAAACCCCCACTCCCCGTCCCCCTGCGCCGCTCGGGGGGAGGAGGTAGAGAATTCGGGAGTAAAGTCAAGCCCAGGAAGAAGGGAGGGGTGGGGGGAAGGGGTTTTTAAGATTTGGTTTTATTTCTCATTATCCTACTCTGATTTGATTGGTAATAAATTAAACTAATTTCCCCGAAGTTGAGCCTGTTTTGCCCATGACGGTAATCACTGAGTGATCTCTCCCTGTCCTTATCTCGACCCACGAGCCTTTCGTTCTATTTTCTCTCCCCTGTCCAGCTGAGGAGGGGAGTGACAGAGCGGCTTTGGTGGGCACCTGGCCTCCAGCCAGGGTCAACCCACCACAGACTGTTGTTAACAAATACAAAGGATAAGAGTGGAGCCAACTCACTAAATTTTCTAGATTTAAAAAAACAAAACAAAAACCCAACCAAACAAGCCATAACATTAACCACCAAGCTGCAGTCCATTTCCTTCTCCTGCTCAGTGAGCATCTCTTTAGCTAAAGCGGAACAAGCTTGTCAGGGGAAAAAAAAACCCAAACAAACAACAAAAAAAACGCCTCAACCCAGAATACATAATATATAAGTGTTTTCTTGAGATTTGAGAAAGAAAGGGTAGGATCTACCTCAAGTCAGGCAAAATGCAGTGTTAAAACAGGTCATTACCTCCAGGCTGACTTCTCCAAATCCCAGGTACGGAGAAAAACAACAATTCAGTAGCATGTTACTACCTGGTTGCCACTTCGGTAATGGTTGAGAAGGAAAGATCACTTGGAAAAATCAGACAATGTAAAGGAAAACTTCTAGGTTGAGAATATTTATGAGATTTTTGAACTAATGCTCTGGTATGAGTACGCAAGCATTTTTTGCAATGCCTATAGGAGGAAACTCAGGTACTTGTACGGATTAAGGTAGTGGATGGGGCATGGATTTAGAGGTATTCTGTGATTACTTCATTGGCAGATACGTATCTGGCTCCTTTTGTGGACACAATCATGAAATGAGGCTACAGACCATATTGCCTTCTACCCAGTTTGGAAGAGATGGGTTTTAATGTTGCCCAGGGCTGGTAGGCTTGTGTTTGACCCTACTTTCATGTTGAACGGGCATTTAGCCTGAATCGTAACCTGGTCCTTCGTTTGTAGAGCTTCCAAAAATGTATTTGAGCCCACTTATGAAAATTAAGCAGAGCAACAAAATTATTAATAATTGCTAGAAAAAAGGCAGGAACTAGTGGAGATTAAAAGAGGATGATGTATTAGACTGGAAAGAGCTAGTCTCCAGAAATTATCCTCATTTTTTTTTAAGTTGAAATGGGTGAAAGTATTTTACAAAAGTTGTTTTTAATGAGACATTTTCTCTACATCATATCAGGACAGAACTGTGAACTTTTTTTAATGGAATTACTTGACAAACTGATCAGTGCCATATCACTGCCTCCAGACACAGTTCTTTTAATGATGTCCAAACTACTTAACTATTAAAATGAAATTGTGAGCCAGCACAGTAGGAAGTAGATTGAGCAAGCTGAAGATCAAAGAAGATACCATCACAGCGGCCTTTGTGTGCTCACTGTAGGTTTGCTCTAACTGAAGGGTAAAGTAGTAGTGAATTGAATTATATTGGGTTGGTTCTATACCAGAGCATTGAAAGCAACATAATAGAAGGGTCAAATAAAATAGTACAAGCCTACCTACCCTGGGCAAGATTAAAACCTATTCTATAGTGCCATGAGCCGTTTTATCACTTCACGTAAATAGAGCTGGTGTGCCCGTGAACACAAACCTCAGCAATTTATTTATTGTACTGTTTTGTACACGTACTCTATACACATACTTTACACACAGGTTGGGCGTGACATTTGGGTACGTGTTGTACAGCAGACTTGATACCTGCAGTCCTACCAGTCTGCTTTCTTTGTGCATCAATAATACTTCCTGAGAGATAAGTTGAGTTTGGGTTTCTTTTAAAATGATTCTACAGAAGAAAATCATGGCAAACAGCAATATTTCTTCTCTGCCTTCATGTCTTGAATCACAATAAAAGCAGGGTACAACCTGTTTTCTGGGGACCGCAAATTGTTTATTGCGTTGCTGAGAGAGCAGCATGCCTGTGCGGGCTTTGTGACTATCCCCACCCGAAGACCAGCACATCTGTTAGAGAAGTATCATCTAAGTATCGTATCCATACATAAACTAGGGTGCAAATTTCCTCGCCTAAAAGAAAAGAACAGCTGGGTCTTACAGCCCTCAATGAATCGATTGTATTTGAAATCTCAACTGTTGTGCCTCTGTAAAGCCTTAAGAGAAAATACTGTCTTCCCATAATATTTCTGCAGGTCATCTCATTTGATCTTTTGCGTGAGCTATGCGTTGGCTCACTGCTGGAGCTGATGTATAGGGAAAAGCAGTGCTGACCAACTCCACTCCGCTTGGGGACTGCACTGGTCCTGCCCCGAGCTGGCTCAGGAATGGATGAAAAAGTTATTTTTTCTGCATTTTCCTCTTAGGCCACCGTATCAGCAGGGTCCAAGCACCCACACTTGAAGAGCTTAGCTTAGCCGGTACTGGTGATGAGATTAAATCGTATGAAATGCACAGCATATCTACACAGCCTTAGTTTTGAGAAAGTCAAGTGCAAAATGCAATCCAATGGATAACATCACAAGAAAACAGCAAATGTTCATTAACGTACAAAGAGCTAGATTTAAGGATGTGCAAATACAAAATACTAAAACACCACCAAAAACGTTATTTTTTGTTGTAGGTTTTTGCTGTTTTACTTACTTTGAACTTGCACTATTTGGGATTATTTTCAGCTGCTTTTAGACTCTTTTTAGCAATCCCAGGCAAAGCAGTGACCAGACCGCAGGAGAGGCTGTCAAAGTTGCAAGACAAAACTAGTTTATTATTTACCTTTGCATTTTATTCCACAACCACCCCTTCTACAGAAGCGGTCCATAATACATATACACAGTACAGATATGCAAGTACACAGAGCTTGTGCTGCAATTTTAAAATTTATTTAAATGAAATGTAAATAAATTTTAAATATTAGGAAGGCGTTACAGGTGCTCAGGGAGAAGTTATTTGTATTTTATGGGATTCATTTTCCGCACAGTATGTGTAGGGAATTAGCTACAAAACTTTCCATTATTACCCAGGGAAGTTGCCTGTTTAATTCTCCTTGTGTTGTTAAGAAGATTTACCTCTCTGTGTTGTTTTAATATTTAAAATATCAGAGTTTGAGTTTGGGCAGGGGAAGAGGGATGGCAGTGGAGTCTTGGGCTGGTTTGGATGAGGTACACTAGGGTGTTTGTAGGCTGTATCCAGCACAGGCATGCCAGGCGTTACGAGGGTCAGTCCATCCCTACCAGGCTGTCACCTCGCGGAGGGTGAGCCTAGGCAGGTCCAACAGAGGCACAAGGGGAAGAGGATGGAGCTGTACTACTGCAATCCCATTGCATGGTAAAGAGTGACCAGAAGCCCAACCAGCCCTAATCGGAGCAGAGCATGCTCCCTGCCCTCTGCTCTGATCCGTCAGCCTCCAGCTCAAACATACAACAGCCCGTATCTCTGTGAACAAGAACCCATTGCCATCTCAATAACCTTCTTTTCCTATGTCCCAAAAGGCTTAGCTCGCTCTCTTCCTTAAAAGTGTCTATAGTGAAAAACAGAACCAATCAAAACAAAATTTACTGAACACAAAGCACCTTTGTATCCAGCATGTTCTGGGAGCAAGGTTTGTGAGCCTTACGCACTTGTAGTGAAACATGAAATCAAATTTGCAAGCACGTGCTAAGAGCAGATTAGCTAAACCAGCCATCGTGCCATAGACGGTTCAGCCAAAAAATGCAGGGGGTAAGAGCACCGTGTGTGCTTCTAATCCACTCGGCCTCTGTGTTGCAGGTACACAGTGACACCTGTAACAGAGCGCGGTATTGCCTCAGCCATACAGCACCGAATCCCTGCTTACAAATCCTTGAAGCAGGCAATATCAAAATAAGCGAGAGTTGGTCCTAATGCAGCAGAGACTCGTTAACAGGACCTGGATGATTTATCCACCACGTCCTGGAAGTATTGCGTTCCTGTTTATAGCCTTCTCTTTGCTTACTGGTTACAGCACCTAAACTCACCGGTACAGGAATCACAGGTTGATCTATCCCAGAAACATACCCTGCATCAGCAATGCAATAGACAGATACCATACAAGCTCAAGAAGTGTTCTTTAAGATTCTTCACAGAATCTTTAAGATTCTTCGTTTCAGCCTAGATATGCTTCTACCACGAGTATTTTTGCTAAATTCCATGGAAAACTCTCATTCTGAACTTATTCTCACTTATAATGAGACTGAAACAATCCTCTGTTTGACACTTGCCCTCCATCAAAATTCAAACCACTGCTACAGGAAGAACTCTTCACAAGATGAGATAAAAACGTATAAGGCACAATAGGTAAAGAGAAACTATTAATATGGTAACTATTAGTTTTCCCTAGAAGAAGGGAACAGCAAATCGGCCCCAGAAATAGAACAGTCACAGACCAAAACCTGCCCATAAGCTCTTTCCTTGTGTGTCCTTCTCAAAATTTTTTGCATGGGACTTTTTTTTTTATTCCTCATTTAATTTTGGCATGTAGCCTCTCACAAACTGAGGAGAGCAACTCATTTTATAGCCCTGATGAGTTTGTAGTGAATCACTTGGTTACATCTTAAGCAACAACTCTGATCTAAGATAATACAAACTTGTGTGTCAGGGAACCCTTGGATCTTCAGTGATGGAACAGAGCCCTGAGGCGCACACACAACATTACTAAAGCTTCTGTGTTTTCATCCACTTCATAATTACAAATGGAGATTTTTAACATACATTTTTGTGGAAGTTAAAAAAAAACCCCACACTTTTTTTTCCCCCTGCAAATTTTGCAGACTTTAAGTCACATCATGAATTAAATTTTTTTCATTAACAAAGACTAATTGAACAGCAAGTCGCATGACCAAATGGACTATGTTCCAAGTTTCAGCATCACAATAAGAAATCAGGGAGCAGACTCGTATGATCCTCTAAAGCAGAAAAGTCAGCAACTTTGAACTGGGAGAGCTGAAAAAACGTGATTGAATAGTTACATGCTAAACCTAATAAAAACACTTAAGGAACACTGATAAAATTTGATTTGCTCATATATTTTTCTACTTCCAGGCTATTATACACTTCCCATTTTACCAGAAGAGGTGAAGCGCAAAGAATACTACCTATATGCAGAGGGAAGGTAGTCCAGCATACCCAAACAAAGTTTCACCAGGAAGACTTAATGTACAAAAATATTTAATGTTTATAAAGCCATTTAATTAAGGCTTTTATATATATCTCAAAGTAGAAAAAGGTTGGCAGCAATTAACATAAATAAGAAACTAGAATCCATACAAAACTGGTAAGTGGAGCAAAAGACGTAGAAGAAGAAAACTACTGGAATCTAAGCAGTCTTTTTTTTTTTTTTTAAGTTGTAAGTTATAATGTGGCAAAAGAAAGAGTGCTCAATACTATTTCTATTTTATTTATGGAAAAAAAAATGAGAAAGCAATACCATAAGTAGACGGTAGAATTAGAACATAGACATAACTAGAAGAAAGCTAATGTGTTAAAATAAATTTTAAAAAAAACCACACCCCTGTAAAAGCAAAATTAGTTGAGTATATGTGTCAGCCTGACCTATATCTGGGACAAAGTAATGTAATGTAGGTGTAGTACAATTAATAGTTTTTTGGAAAACTAATTGTATCACAGGAACCTGATCTTTTTAATGAGATTATGAGTTTAGGTGATAAAGGTAATACCGTGTTGAAGTAATACACTTCAGTGAAGCATCTGACTTCCTTACACATGACATTTTGATTAAGAAACCACAGTAAAGAACAATCAACCCCACACACATTAAATGGATTAAAAATTGGCTATGCCTCAAAATGCAGCTGTGAATGGGGTATCCTAATTCAGCAGTTTTAGAGAAGCCCTGCAAGAGTGAGGTCTTGACTCTAAAATAGCAACCAAAAATAGGAAGAAGAGATATAATTATGATTTCATCAAATCTGAAAGTTATGAGATTGGAGAAAGAGAAATAATGATTAAGAAATTTGACTAACACAGAGGTTTCTGGATTTTTCTGGGAAACCAGCCTTTTCAGGACAGGTAGTGGTGGGGATAAAAAGATCCCCAGATGTGTCAAGCCTGAGCAGAGCACAGGCTACACACTGACATTGCAGTAAGTACGCACACAGCAACTGCTCAAACATTGCACATGCAGTCCTGATGTCAGCTCCTCACAAGCAACCGGGAGAAACTGGAGAGTTTTAGAGAAGACTCCTGAGAATGGTCAAGAAACTAAATTAGAAAACTGTGGTCACTTCGTATCAGCCAAGCAGGATATAACACCACCCAACAAATAGTATCCCAAACGAGATTAAGACTAAAAATATGGTGATTTTTAAAAAATACTTCATTAATTAAGCTTTCAGTGCAGACTACTGCTAGTAGACTTCCTAGCATCAAAAATAGTAACATCACAGTTTCGTATCTTTCTAAAAAAATATATGCTACAAGTAAAACCTGGTTCTTAGATTTGACACAGAAATTAATTCAATAATAGCTTATGGCCTACAATATGTGAAAAGACAGATACCACCCTAAGACATGATGAATTCCTCTCCACTGATTATAGAGGTAGCCTGGTTAGATAACTAGACCAAATGCTTTTTCAGGTGGCTGAAGTTACATGAAATACATCTCATCCTACATTATTATTTATATTCCCAAAGGTCTGTGGCAAAACTAAGAAAACAGGTAACATGCAACTCCTGAATCTTAAGTTTAAGACAAAAAAAAGTCTCCTTTTTATCCACTGAAATATTTTTACACCATGGCATACAATGGCTCCTTTCCTATATTAATGCAGAAATTGGTGTGCAGCTCTGCCTATAACAAATTCCTTTTAATCTACCTTCGAGCCAACAGACAATTCTGAACACAACATCTACTGAGCCACCAACACAGTTCCAAAACCTTTGCCAGGAATTTGCACAGTCTCTAAGCCAATAATTTCCATAATATGTAGGTGCCATTATAACTTTAACAAAAGCATCGGGCAGCATCTACACATCCCTCCCTCCTGTTTTCCCCATCATGTCTTGTCTTTTGCGGACATGGGGAAAATGCAAAAAAGAAAAGTTTCCATTGCCTTGGATGTGCCAAGGAATCACTAATATTCTTTTTCTCTACAATTTACTGTTATTTGTTTGAACTACATTTTCTCACTTACTGTTACCTTAGTTCCTATAATTTTAATTACCAGCCTTGACAGCACATTAAATGAAGTTGCTGTAGTATCTGTGCTGCTTCCAGGGCAGGCTCTTTCCCAAATGATAAACCTTCTAATATCCATTTCCTTAAGCTTAAGGCGATACCGTTGAACAACAAGGCACAAAGAGTGTTTTCCCTTTCCTCATCTCATATGGCTTTTGGAGGGGATATCTGCCCTGAAGCAGATTCTTATTTTCAGCAGCACAATAGCATTTAAATAAGGTTAAGAATCTGTCCTGACCTCTGTCTTCGCCCTGCTTCCCGCTTCCACAGTTATTTCACTCACCTTAATGCCTGCTTATAATATATCTGGGCTGAACCACTAACAGGAAAGAGGGATTAAACAAACCTCAACCTCAGGGACAGGAAGGAGGATTTAAAATCCTGCAACTGGTCAGGAATTCAAAATACAGAGATCAGACTTCCAGTTTCAAATATATTCTCCCACAGTAATTTGCTTTATTAACATTGCCCCTTCTTGTTGCCGTTCCCTGTTGCAACCTAATCACTATGAACACTAGTGCACCAAAGAGAATAGCGTAGGTAGACATGTGCAGATGCGTACTGAAGGCCAGATTCCCTTCTTGACTAGCACTAGATTTCACCCGTTATATATCCAGCAATTCCAGTTTCAGGAATATTTCCACACTCCTGTGAAGATACATTATCTGTTTTTTTCCTTAGCTCTGTAACGTCATATGCACACTAGATTTTTTTTTTTTTTTTGAAAAGTTGTAATCTTACTTTTCCCATCATTTTTGATCCAGCACTTTTAATTGTTATGGCAATATAAGAAGAAAAAAGAAAAATAATACTGTAGTGTAATTAGACTGGCTTTTCATTTGTCTTTTGGTATTTGTATATATAAATGAACAGTGGCATTTGTCTGGTTTAAATTAATTGTGGTGGCCCAGTCACATAATCCAGATCTTTTCTGTAGTGCAAGATGGAGAAATAAGAAAGAAATAAAAGCAGAGATTAAAGCAGAAAAAAAAGGCCCTTTTCCACTCCCTAGCCTATTCCCTATGACTTCTACTTTTCTACTGTGTTTATGAATCATGCAGATGATGGGCTTTTTGATGAGATGTTCAGTTTCGTAACTTGCAGAGTATTAAAAATATTATCACAGCTCAAGAGATCTCAATAGGCATCATGACAATGTAAATAAAACATTAATTACACCGATAATAAGATTTCAACTACTATTAGAAGTTTGGTAATCTGCCAATGGTAAAAAGTACCCCTGTCCACACTCAGGAGTTACTTCAGTCTACATGCTGAAAGTGAACTGAGACTTTCCTGAACTGAAAAAAACCCAAACCTTACACTTTTCAAATTTTTTTATCACAAAATGCTAGCTGGAGTTATGGCACAAGGTGTGTTTTTATTTTAACCTCCTTTAGCGTAAGCACCTTAGCAACGTGTCCTCACCTGGATCTAGCTGGAGAATACATCTCATATTTCTTCCTCACCAAAATACATGAAGCATCTCTCCTTCTTAAGTCTTTCATTATGTTTATTAACAGTCCAAGTCAAAGCCCAAAGATAACATTTGCCAAAATACTTAACGTCATAAAAACTGAACCATAGTTTTACTCCAGACTATACGAAGTTAAAAGAGATCTTACGTTCCCCATTTTCTCATATTAATTTTAGAAATAAATTCTTTTGCAAGACTACACATCTTGAATTTGTCTTTACTACAACCATTTCTTACTTCACAGATGTCTTCCAAGAGTGAAAGAAGACTTTTGTCTTGAATTATTCAAATAACCTTAAAAAATCTTTTGTGTGAAGAGGAGGTGAAGATCACTGTGTAAAGACCAAGTGAGAAACTTTTTCCTTGTAGGCATTTTCAAAAGATCCTCCATTTATATATAAAAAAAGTCCTTTTCAAATAAAACAGAGTTCTCAAGAAATAAACTAGATAATAAAATTAATGAGAGCAATCCTTTCTCTCTCACAGTCAAACCCCTCTTTTCCTTTAGATTGAGTAAGCCCAAATTCACCACCTTTATCTAAAGCCACCCCTTACCGCGGGACTTACCAAGGACACCGAAACATCTGCTTTGCGACTCTCCCTGCAGAGAAAAGCCATCTGCGTGTCGTGGTGGGCAGCTCTGGAAACAGGCAAGGACACCACATACCCAGAGAAGTGAGTTTTGCAGAAGGGCTGCCTGAGCCTGGCTTTTCAATTACTGAAAACACCTGAAGGAATGATGTTAATGAGCTATATTAAATAAAGCAAAGAGTAGCTAAAGGCTCCTTTACCTCGTGAAACATTTCCACCCCTCTTTTAGGGAGAAAAATGTGGAAAAACTTTTTCCTACCTATACATCAGATGCAATTTAAGTCCCCACAATTCCCTACATGGCTGAAATACCTTAATCAGCTTCACCTAAAAGCATTTTACTCCATCCTCAGCAGCTGAGGCAAAGCATAACAACCTGGGAAAAGCCACATGCCCTTCCTAAACTTCAGAGTAGGAGCTTAGTGCTCTCGCTCCCTGACAAGTGCTGCACATGATATTGCTCCACATCTTCTGAAGTCTTCCAGTCCAGCTCCCCAAAAGCAGAGCTTTAATCCTATAGCCTCTCTGTATGGCACACAATCATACTGCACGTGGTCACATTTTATTGTTTCAAGGATAAAGATTGTTCAAGGCATCTGACACTACACTTAAATTATTCATCCACCGGTATTATTTATTCATCAGCTCTTGAGTTATCTTGCTCTGCTAAAGTACCTGGTTTCTATTGCTCACAGAAGAAAACATGCCATTTTCGTTGTTTTAATTGAGATTTTGTGATTCTTGCAAGCAGCTGATTGCGTGGCACTAATACCCCATAATGTGTATTGCCAAGTGTTTGAATGTAAGTGTCGTTTCTGCATGCAGGTATTGAAAGGAAAGCACGTGCTGCCAGGTCCTGCACTTGACTCTCAGAGGCCTGGCCAAGCTCTGAATTTCTGGGGGACGATGGGGGACCCTGGGTGTCCCTTCCCAGGGCCACAGTCCATATTTGGTGCCGCACAGGGGAGTTTTTATCTCTGATGGTTGTGATATTTGGGCATGTGAGGGATACATCTCATCTAAACTGCTCCCAGAGTAACGATAATTAAAAACCTTCAGTTTGAAACAGCTCCTTGATCTGGAGGTGTAACATAGAGCAGCCTGAGCTCCTTGCATGTTACAGTGTAAAAGGGAAATACTGGATGTCTTTTATAGCTTATGGCTATAACATTTTCCTCCAGGCACAGCCAACCAGCAGAAGCTGTGCTGAAAGAGCAGGAAAGTTGTGCATTTCAGTGCACAAAGCTGGGAATAACAAAGCTTCACAGGTTTTGTGAGCCTCACCCTCTGGAATAAAAGTGTGTTTTGGGACTACAGGATTGTATTACTATTCTACTATTTCTATTCCATGATTACACGCTACTTCTGATATTTAACACCTCAGAGAAACAGAATAAAATGTTGACTCCTCAGCTGTGAATGGAAATATTTCTGACCACAACTGCCATCTTCTACATCATTGGTCTTCCGTATGAATGAATAATGTGAAAATGGCAATCACATATTTATTCATGTTAGAAGTGGAAGCACAAAGGGCAATTCCAAAATTTCTTCAAAGCATGGAAATGTTGAGATTTTCATTATGAACATATCTAGGACTGCAGTGTTAGAGACTTTCTTATTTATGGAGGTAATACGTAAGGTATGATACCTTCCTGCAAAGAAGACCCCAATACCCCAAGTTATAGCTAAGAGGAAAGTTAAACTACAATAGAGAGATGATCCTACTTCCCGATTTTGCAAAGATGCCACACTGACAAAGTCCCTACTTACTACAGTGGTTTTTGCACCATATGACTGTGTGCTAACATTTCCAGCATCAAAAAAAGGTCTGCAAGGCTTAACTCACCAGTTCAGACATTTCTCTTGCAGTTAAATGTTGGCTTGTGATGAAGGCTTCAGTCTGGGAACAATCTTTACCCACTTGAAGGGGAAAAAAACCCAACATCTTACTACTAGGCACTGTCGTTATGGTGATATAAATTGCATTTTATCAGTTTCAGCTGTTTTTTTCCTGGCCTGTACATAAAAATCTCTTTTTAAACTGAAGTCCTTCAAGGTTTACTAGCCAAATTTTGCTATCAGTTACACATGCAGCCCTATTAATGTTAATGAGATGGTTGAATTTAAGCAAGGGTAGAATTTGATCTTTACCCTATTATGTTGTAGGCTGTCTAGCTATTTGTCTGCTTTAACTTAAAATCTGTTTAGCAATTTCTTCTTTATAATGAGGAAGTCTTACAAAACCATATCACAAAATGCCAAAGGTATAACAACACCAGGTCAGAACCGTATCTTCTCTCTGAAAATGGCCACTGCTGGATGTTTCCTAGTGAGAACACAAAGCCTTGAAATGAGCTATTATAAAATAGTTTGCCTAGAGAAAAATATTCTTGACCTGACTCTCTTCTGGCTTGTGCTCTGAACCATGAGTTTTTCCATTCCTTCCAGACTTTTTAAAAAAAGGTTCTTATAATCAAATCTCTGAAAGACAGTCAAATTTTGCAGCCACAAAGAGGTATGTGCAGTGTGTGCACAACAGTTTCCATTAATACACAATTACTAGATATATTTACAAGCCATTTACTTTGTTAAGATTGCAATTCATTCTGCAGCGGTTCAAAAGCAAACCCTCCTTTTCGGATCATCTCACATTACAACCCCGGCCACAGTTTTTTAATCATTTCTAATTTAAGAAAAATTAACACTCGATTACAATGAGTTCGAACTCAAGAACTGCAGCAATAAGAGCCTCTCTCTTTTCTTTTTCTGCCTGTCTCTGCCTTTCTCTCGCCCACATGTTGCTGAAAGAACATCAGTGCTGAAAAATCAAGTGTTTAGACCTTAAGAATGGTGGACAGTCTTAACTCTGTACACTGATACTTGTTATGATGCAGCATTTATTTGCCTGATCACTTCTTTACAGGCCTTTCCTTATGCAGTTCACAACAAACACTTGCTTTGAGGAAGTATTAAGATTAGATAAAAAAGAAGAATTACCTGTGATAATTGTATAATCTGTAGAATTGTATAATCATAATAGTGTATAAATATATTTAATATCTCTGTTATCTATCCATCTCAGTTGTTGCACAAGTTGGACAGTATATAACAAATGCAGAAAGAAAATGCATCATCTCTATCACGGACTCTGGTGGGATGTGAAGCATGTTACCTAAACAAAACTATTCCCAGTAGGCTGTCATTTCTGTGTCCCTAACTTTCTGGAGCAGCAAACATGAGCTCCTTCCCAGCTGCAGCTGACGTCAATGGAAGCGTGCTCCAAACATGGTGACTATAGTGTCATCATCTGTGTGTTACCTAGAGTATTCGGGGAGCAGGTCTTTAATAACATTCCCACGCTGTAGCTCCTAATCTATTAGCAGAGAAATTGCTGTCCTCACTAGGGGGTTGTGACAATTAACTAACATTTCTAAAGCACTCAGATATTTTACAGATGTACACTACTGAATAGCAAATGAAACAAATTAGTAATGACGTTTTCAGAGTCAGGTTTGAAGAGCGCACAATACGCGAGACACTCAGATATACGGTGAGCCGCATGGATAATACTTTGGCCGAAGAGCTCCCATTCTGCACACTGATCGAAGGGAAGGTATTACAAGATTGTGTGATTTCAGCCTGTGTCATAATGCAGAAGAAGAAAATGCAAAGGCTACTTTAATTATATCAGGTTGGAAGTATATGACTTTGCAGCCTTAATGTTTTCGATGTAATTTTTGGTTTAATAAACTGGATCAGTGGTACACAAGTGGTTCCACAAGAAGAAGCATTTCTGAAGCACAGTTTCCTCCTCTCTCCAGCCTGGATTTCTCACTTTGTCACAGCTGAATTGATGATGCAGCTTTTTCCTCACTAATTTGAGCCTACCCCATTTACTCAACTGCCTACTTTCATGAAATTTATAGGAAATTAATAACATTATGACCTTTACCCTCAGTGGCTAAAACTGACCAACAATTTTAGAAGCTATCAGGGAAGGGCAGACACATACACAGACTACACAGCTATATACATCTGGTTTCCTTAGGAACGGATTTACAAATCCGGGTCGTGCGGCATCAGAACTGCTTGGCATGTTCCGTGTTCTCGTTTCTCTCACCATTTCATCACATCTTTCTCTCTTGCCACAACCCTTTATTCATGTACTTGCTGCTCCTCTTCCCAGGCATTTCATTATGGCCTCACAAGGCTTGAATCCTTGTCCTTTCTTCCACACTGGTTCCTGTCCCAGACACTAATCCTGTCCCCAAAATCTCATTATTCCCCCATATAACCGCTAGCCCG
This sequence comes from Gymnogyps californianus, assembly GCF_018139145.2. Lineage (NCBI taxonomy): Eukaryota > Metazoa > Chordata > Aves > Accipitriformes > Cathartidae > Gymnogyps > Gymnogyps californianus. Next base: position 40,938,054 of record NC_059477.1, read on the forward strand.
GCCAGTGCCAAGTCCATAACTACCTTGTTCCCACCTATTTCCAGTTATTAACCCGGCGTTCAGCCTCACTGTCTTTGCCTGATCAACACCTTCTCCCCCTCTCAGGTCTCTCAGACCTTCACTCCTGGCTCCCATCCACTTCTGCTGTGGCACTCCCAGACAGGACTTGTCTCGTGAGCACATCAGCCATAGACAGCAGATGCAATGGGCTGGGGCCCACTGAGCTTAGGCAGATCTAGGAGCTGTGCAAGGTACAAGCGTGCTCCCTGAGGATGGACCCTTTGTGTATCCCACCTAGAAAAAGTCCCTACCTCACATGTTCCATAGGTTTGTGATAGTTTTGGTGAATTTTCACACGGCCGATAGCAGATAAATTCCTGCGACTACAACCCATCTAACTCAGAAGTTGATGAATGCACGCCAAAGCACAGGAGCATGGTGGCTTTTGTGTGTCACTGCTTATTTATACTCCTTTAGTAGCAAGAAGCACCAGGTTTTTGCACAGTGGCAATCTGATGGCAGTTTGCCCTCTTAGAGTGAAATTCCCCCTGTGCAAATGAGAGGACAGAGCTGCCCATTTCTTTAGAGCTGGTGTTTTGGGTGGGGAACAGAAACAAGCCCATCTCTCCGCCTCCCCCTCCTGTAGGACTCAACCTACGTTTGGCTCCAAATCCAGTAACACAGGGCTCAGAGCGTTCACATAGATGTCACATTTTCCATGGTCCAACCTGCCACTCTCTTAATTTAAATAGTCATTAATTTAAATACTCTGGATTTCTTGTCAGACTCTGTCCCAAGCTTGGCTGGAACTGCTTGCTGGAGAAGTCCCAGGTATCTAGTGGCTGCTGCCATCCTTGAGAAATGGCAGTGACAAGCAGTTGTCCTTCAAGTTGTGCTCCAAGGGCTGGAAGACGCAGGAGGTGTGCCCACTTCCCTCCCTTCCTTGTGGGTTTCAGGTTAGGCATTACAGAAATTTCTCTGTTACTACCTCCCACACCTATTTGTCCTTCCAAAGCTGTTGAGATGATGTCTCAAGAGGTCAACAGGACCAGTTCCTCGTGAGCTTCCTCAGTCCACGAGAAGACTCTCTTTAAACAACTTTCTTCCCAGCAGGCCTGGACACCTCATACAGTCAGGAAAGCAGGGTACAAAGGCATGAGGCTTTGAAGGTCTCTCTGATGAAGAAGCTGTGGTGATCTTGTGAGTCTTGTGCCCAGCTTCTGCAAAGCGGTGCAAAATAAAGGGAAGTCATAATGTAGGCATTAAGTGGTCGGTGAATATACCACCATACTAAAAACAATCAGAAGAAATTAAAGAGCTGGGATAGAAGAACACAGAAGCTGGAAAGGCTTGTGGGAATTGAAATGCTCTGGAAATAGGGGAAAAAACGGATAAATGTTTAAATGGCCTTTGCATCCACAAGCAGCGCAGGCCAGGGTGAAAAGAAAAACAAAAAGGCTGTCGAAGTTACCCTTAATTCAAAGAGTGATATGATGAACTACATTTGTGTAAGAGTTTTCAGTTATGAAAGACAAGGACTGCAACTACGAAACTACTGTATAAAACCAGAGATTTTGGCACTTCACATAAACATGGAAAGAGGATTCATAGCATAAAGGTTTTAAAGAATAAGTAGGAAGATATGATTAGGGAAGAGTGGTTGGCTCATTTAAGGGCCTTGCTAACAGCACCCCAATTCCTGATCTGAACCCAAATCACATCCAGAATCCGAATAAAACACCCAAAAGAGAGTAGGAATTCCATTTCAATGGAGAAGCACAGATTTAATTAATCCTCCACAAAACAATTTGAGACTATCACCCAAATAAAGCTACTCTGTCCGGAATGGTGGTTAAGAAGGGACAGATGTCCTGAAATCATGGACCTACCATGTATCAAAAGTACTGCAGAAGAAGAAATTTGAGAATAGTAGGCCTATGAAGCTCAAATTCCACAAGAAAAACAGCAAAATAGATCTGCCTATAGTGTGGCATAGAGAACAATACCTAGGATGTGGCATAGATGTTAGAAATGTGATGGCTTGCCATATACTACAAGAATTTGAAAAGCATGCATGTCATGCATAGAGAGGATAAAACAGCATTTCTCTTTTAAAAGAATTCTTCACAGGCCGCTTCCAAAAGCCCAAATGGGAAAGTGGTGCAAAGGAAAGCTAAATTGGGTCAGAGAGCTGGCACATCATCTAGCTGCCTGCTCCTGCCATCTATGCAAGCTACTGTGCTCCAGCTTAGCTTCCTGAAGGAACAGAAAGCAAATTTTAACACCTTGAGGTTTTCAAAAGTTGTGTTAGAGACTGAGTTTTGAGATGATATGACAGTAGAACTAAATCATCCATAAATGGAAGGTATGAATGCCATTGTTTTATAACTCTATGGTCAAAACTGCATAATTTATGCATCTGGAGGATACTAAACCTGAGTTTCTATATGCCAAAACAAAGAAGGAAACTTGGCTTCAGTCTATGGGCATAAACACTGTCATGTCTTTGTTTCTTGGAAATAAACATTATAAACCATGATACTGCCACTAACAAAAGGAGTTTGTCAAACAAGCTCCACAGTAACTTTATTTTTTAGTTTACAAATATGTGAGAGGTGAACTCAACATAAATCTGGGAAAAGGTTGATGATTGCAAGCATACTCTCTAGAGCCTTTGGGAAAAGCAAATGAAGCAAAGTTCAGAGTTAGATTTTATACATATCTGTGTGTATATATATATGTCATATATATAAACACAGACAAAAAGAATTTGTTCAACGACTGGTAAAAGGAGCTTGAGCTTTGCTATATTTTGCTATAAGAGTTGCAAAAACTTCCCGGTTACTATTTCCCCAGAGCAAATGCCTTCTGTATATCATTCAGGTGGTGGACAGTGATTTCCTGATTCTGGTTGCAGCCCAAGAACCTGGAAAAGTTATTAAGCTCTTTAGCATACTGCAGGGGCAGAGTGTGCTCTCCATCCTAGAGCAGATGGAGGATGTGTGAGCACACAGGACCAGGTAAAACACTGGGCTTCAGACAAACAGAAACGCTGTGGAGACATGAAGGCTTGTTGAATATGCAAAAAATACGAGCCACCTTATATGAAAGAGCCAGTCTTGATGACAAAAGAAAAGTTTTTGCAGCCATTGTCAAATTAAAGGAATAAAGCTGGGCTCCTATTGCACGAAAAGGAAAAATGAAACCTTGCACTGATCCTGGACTGCTCTTCTCACCTCCTGGGACAACATGAGCCTGGGCCTGAGCTTGCAAACCCGCACAGCAGGGCTGGCTTGGCCATGCTGCAGCGAAGGGAGCAGCCCGCAGCTGAAGATGAGTATTGAGAAGTAAGAAGATCTCCATGATCTCCAGTCCAACGCATCAGTAGAAAATAGTGTCAAAATAGTAAAAAGCCTTCAGAAGTGAATGTGGTGTTCACCTCCGACCAGTATTCAGCCTGAAGCGCGTGCGTCTCCGTGCTGCTGTGAATTGTCTGTACATGGAAATTCACAACTTTAAAAGGGCAGAAGTTATCATGCCATCAGATGCTCATCACATTTCTATTCATTTTAGCAAATCCAGGATTGGCCACAGTCTCCTTACATATTTTATGATTTACCAGAATCTGCTTTAGTCTAAGAGACCTAATTCTTCCATTACATGTATCACCCATCTTCCTGGCAGCATAATTTACATCTCAAACTGGAATAATTTTGCATACTTTTCATTTTAGCATTCTGACATCTTAAAAAAATGCCTTAATTCTGTGGAGTAAATTATCATCAACCTTGGGAAAAACTCCTGGAAGTTATTAATGCTTTTTTTATGCATAGGTGTCTGTACAGTTTTGGTGTCTTTCTCCTCTCAGCTCTATGTAGTGATATATTAGCAAGAGTGTCGTAGAGCATATGAAATACAAAACAGGACCAATATCATGAGGTTTCTAAGAACATTTAACACATGACATGTAACTTGAGTGCTTTCCGAAGGGAATCGTGCAACCTTTGTTTACTCTTGGACTTTCTTCCACAGACAAGTTTCTAATCTTTCTGTATTCAAATAACTTGTCTTTTACTGTTCAGTTCATTGGCTGGACTGACACATATCAGTGCTTTAGATATATGTCAGATAGGTTTTTCTAAACCTGAAAAGCTTTAGGAAAAAAAAAAAAGTACTGTTAAACAAGGACTTCAAAACAAACCTGTAGTTCTCATTTTCTGTACTTCTGATATCACAAAAAGAGGGTCTTTATTTAAAATTAACTCTGAACACATAAATACTGATGTTTCTGGGATGTTACTCTAAAACTTCAGTGAGGTCTTATTTATTCCTTATTCATACTGTCTGAGATGAATGCACTGGAGGCACTTAACCAACAACAGCAACAAACTTCTGGTATATTCAAGTAGAAACAAAACAGAGGTTCTCAATATACACAAGACAGCAAATTTTCAACGGTTTTGAAGGTGTTGGGTTTTGAATCATTTTAAAATAAATCCCTTCTTCTTCCAGAAAAAAAAATATTTTTTTTAAGCCCAAGCTTTATGAAAACTTAATATTTGTGTGTTTTGTCAGTATTTTTTAATATGAATTAATTACATATATGTAGAAATTAACTAGTTTTTACAAAAAATAAATCCATCTTATACTTTTTTTTCCCAGTAAGACATAGTTGGCGTATATACACAGAGGTGGAAAAAATAAATCAAAATAGAACTGTATTTAGTAGTAGAAGTCAAATTCATGCTGGTGTGTGACTCGTTCATATCCAGCACCAGAAAATTCCTGGAAGCATCCCATATTATTTAAGCACAGGAATCAGGAGAGTCAACCTCTGGTGGGGCCTTCTCATAGCTGAGTGCCCCCCAGCCCGGCTGCAGCCATCCTTTCCGAAAAGACAGGCTATTTAATGATTAGCTGGGCTACGCGGTAATGGCATACCAGCAAGGTAGATGCTCTATATACCTTTGTGCTGGTATAGAGGGAAGAGCACCAAAAGGGCAGGAGAAAACCATCCTGGCAGGGTGATTCCTGTATCTCCCGCATCCCTGCAACGTGCCATTTGCATCTAGCTAGTCCAACGATGCCCCTGCATAAAATAAGGTCTGCACCCGGGCTACCACGTGCGCCGGGCAGGGAGACGGCAGGAGAAAGATATTTCCCACAGCCTCCTCCACCCTTGCTAAGCTACAGGCTCTCACACAGACTGCATGTGTTAAGGAAAGGAAAAAAAAAGTCTTTCTCAATGCTAGGATTTCCTCCTGATGTAAATTTTCCCCGCTGTGCTTGAGGGTAAGAGAAAGTATTTGCCATTAGTCACCGTATGTCCTTCGGGTGTGAGGTAATGTGCATTGAAATCTCCAAAAGCCCCAAGAAAGACTTCAGCAAAAACTCTGGGACCTTTGCAGGGTGCAGCATAACCTCTGTATCAGCGCTGCACTGCCTTGTGCGGTGCAGGAGACAAGAAATAAAGTTTTGCACTCTCTAATGTACAGGCCATAGGAAGACTCCCCTAACCGTACATGTGCAATGCATCCTGGCTTCTCTAACGCTTTTATTCCTGGTACAGCCAAATCTGAAATTTCCTCAATGGCTGCAAACTTTTTAGGGGTGGATTTTATAATAGTAATCAGTGATTTTAGAGGAAATAAATCTATCCCGTAGCCCATAGCTCTGTATAAAGCATCCCAAGAAATAAGTCAGGGAGACCGTCAGCAGTGAAGAGTGCTACATTTCATGTGCTGCCACAGAAATGCTTTCTGGCTGAGGTCTAATATTAATCTATTTTGTCCCTGACATCCAGTAAAACTACAGTGTAGCAAATGCTTTTAAAACATACATATTCAATAGCAGACGCAATAAAGTATTCAGAACTGTTGGTATGAAGAAGGTTCACACACACACAAATATCTTTGAAACTCCAGTTAATCAAGGTGTCAAAGTAACTAAAGCAGTTTTACAGATTTTATTGAAAATAAATCACTTTATTATACACTGAAATATATATTATTGTTTCCCCATAGAGTTTTACTATCCAGTTGCCTGCATTTATTTTTTAAATAGAGTATCTCCTGCCCTCTTTAGTCCAGTTTTTATAACTACATTTACAAAGGAAATCCAGCATTAAAACATATCTTGAGTCTGCCTTCTCCTATTGCCCTATGCAAATAGCCCATTATTAGCCATTTTCTGGCAGAAGTAGCTGCGAGGAAACCGAAGAGGAAATGATATAATGGCTCCAGAGCCGCGCGTTTCCTTTCTGCCCAGCTGTTTGCGGGATGACCTTACGGTTAACTGGGAAGCTGCGAGGTGGCATTGGACCTCAAAAGATTTACACCTTTGTCTTCTCATTTTTCAGACCGAAGCTTCCATGCAGGAATACATAAAACTTCACAGAACTCAGTCCGGGGAAGGTTAAAATGAGTGAAAGGAAATATTTGATTCGATCTAATGGGCATCCTAATAGATATTTATAGACTTCGCAGAGAAACTTTTCACTGAGCGTTTTTAACTCCCATTATTGAGTAACTGCTTTCTTTTTTAACTATGAGATCCGGTTCAGATCTCATATAGCCAGCCTGTTGTTAAACAATGCATTTCTTTAAAGTTCAGTATTACATGAAGACTCTTATTATTTCATTCATTGGATAATTCTGGGCTTTTTTTCAGCCATAGTGCACAGTTTCTAACAGCTTAATGCTATAAATGCACAAATAATCACATGTCTATAAAGGTATTGCATCTACACGAAAAGCTTCTCAATTATTTTTTTTCAACATTTCTCCTTAAACTTAAAGGATGTCTTATACACTCCATGTATATAAAAGAAATGCTTTCAGCCTTTTGGACTGCTTTCTAAACTGATAAATTTCACACTGATAAATGTAAATTCAACAGCAGTTCTCCTGAGATTACATTTTTTCACCCCAAAACTAGTTTAAAGTAGAAGCACAGTATTTAAAGTGGATTTTAAATATTTAAAAATTGCATCTATACTCAGGAATTTTATACATTTTGCCAGTGGACAGGCATTGTGAATGCACTATATCGGTACCCTAGGTCGTGTAAGTAGTTGTTTTACCCATATACTATATCCTAACTACTAAAACCAAAATTGCTATGCGGAAATAAGCATAAAGGTGTTTCTTATTCACCACGCACGAAATTCAACGTCATTTTCTGGTCAACAGAGTGATGAGGACTCATCCAGGGCTCTCTCTCTCTACTGGTAGGGCAGTCTGCAGTGGGGTGACCCAGGTGATTGAAGAGGGTCACCTGCAGCATCTTCACTTACGTGCTGAATTCAAAGTCACTGCAACCAGCATTCAGGTTCCCCTCGGGCACTTCTAGGTTGTACGTCATGTTTTAACACTGATCTTTATAGATCTTCACCTATGTAAACCCCAGTGACTTTTAATACAAAACTCAAATTCTATGGTACCTATAGCAAAGAATTTTATCTTCAGCTCTTAACCTTTAAGCCATGAACATGCCAAAAAATATCAATTTTCCTGAGAAGGTCCAAAGAAGTATTTCACTGGATTCGTTATTCGTCCCCAGGAAGCTCCCAGGTAATTTCGACCACAGAAAAAAAACCAAACCACATTTGTAAGTAACACATACATGTTTCCCTTCCAGCTGATCAGCCCCGATAGCACATCAGATTTAAAGGATTGTGTCCAGCTATTACCTTGGTTTTTAATAGCAAAATGTGAGCGTGCCTTCCACACTTTAAAAACTGACTGTAACCAAAGCTAATTAGTATTCTATTTTACTAGTGGGAAAACTGAAAGAAATGCACACAGACATACATGGTGTTAGATATTAAGCCAAAAGATGTCTCCAGAAACCAGCCATTCATCTTTTGCCTTTTTTTTCTTTATCATCAACATCTTGTCTCTTGAAATATAGACATCACTAAATCAAAAACACTTACCTTTTCACATCATTATAGAATTGCTCAGATTAAATAAGAGCTCTGTACAGCTTTTCAAATCTTAGCTATGTTTTCAAACCACCAGGGAGGGCTAGTTCTTCCTGCTCAGACAATTATCAAATTGTTGCCAATGTGAGCGTTCCTTGTATCAATCTCATTATTATAAAGTAGTCTAAATCACCTATGGATCTCATTACCATCACTTTGAAAAAAGGTCACAAGGTGGCATCTGCAATTTACTGAAAATTTGTCATTAAAAGTAACCCTTTTTTAAAGAAGATTTAGGCTGCTGTAGTGCATTTCTGGTGTTAACAAACAGAACTCTTAGTGACCTTAGAAGTCTGCTCGATTTTGTTTGGTTGTTGTGGGTTTTTATTCTTTGTTTACTCTGGAAGTAACAGGGACATCATCATCCATCCTCTGTTTTCCTGGTGGAACTCCTGAGGTTATTGGGTGATTCACATTGTAAAAGAAAGCTAGGTCAAATCACTAAAGATGAAGTCCTTATTGAAAAGTTAATTAGTCACTGAAAATGCATGAGCATTAAGGAAAAAAAAAAAGAAAAGGCAGTTTTAGCAGGACTTTCTTTTAGCGACTGCTGAGTTTTCACCATTTCATCTTGTGAAGGTATCACTTGATCAATTTTCCAGCTGTAATAGTAGTCTTAAGTAGGTAAGAAACAATTTTTCAATCTCAATAAAAAGGATAAAAATTCCCTTCCTTATTTTTTTGGAAGAAAAAAAGACTGTCAGAAGTTATTTATAAATTACAAGTAAACACAAAAGAGAACAATCCTTGCTGTCCATCTCCCACTCACTTTTAAGTAGATTGCTCCGCAAAATATTATGCATTTGGTTTGATATTTTTACAGGAAAACATTTTTGCCCAGTAATATAGAAATAAAATAATTCCTATCACTTCCTTCCTCTGAGAAAATGATGCACAAAATTTTATATTTAAAATTCAATTGAGAAAGAAACTGTATTTTTTACCCAAAGCCTTGTAGCTATGCATTCTTTTTTTTTTTTTTTTTCTGGTCTGTACAGCCTTATGCTGCATTTTGGATATGAACTTAATAGATGATGCTGCAAAAAGTAGCAACTTCAAGTAGTGATAGAGACTTATCAGACAAATATGCAAGGGCAGAACATACAAGATGAACGGAACAACACTTCACAAGTTCAGAATGTGATTGCTCCGGATAACTATATACTCTTAGATATTTTCATTCCTGTCTCTCATTAATTCCTCTTACTCCTGAAATGGTATCAAGTGTGATTTCTTTCTAAAATAGCAGATAAGATCATCCAGCTTTTTAGGCACAAATCTGCTACATTTCAGCTGTGCAAATCAATCATAAAAACACAAAAATGATCCCTATCAACATTTTCAGTTGTTGCCGTTTATAACAGTATTTAAAGACCATTTTACACTTCTTCATTTGTTGTGAAGAAAGGGAAGGTGCACATTTTTATGCATCTCACAGCAGATAATGCAATACATCTTTGCATCAGGCTCTTCTACCTGAAGGCTTGCAAAGTATTAGCTCAGTTTCTACGCCCTATAATGACTCAACACGTTCTTGCCACAGACAAGGAAACACCTGAAACAGTTCAGACCAAAATACAAAATCTACAAATACTTTTACGAAACAATGGATTTGTCCGTTTCAGAAACGTATTCGCCTAAAATGTGAAATGTCGTTGTATAGACACAAGCATTTCATTAGCAAACCATTTATATATCTGTCTATACTTACTCATACAACTCTACATAACAGCTCATAAATGTAGGTCTTGTAATACAAACATCCATAAATATACAACACACACACACACTATATATGTATGTATATTAATATTTGTAATAGAAATCACATCTTTATGTCTTCCAAAGGCGTCCTTTGTAGCTTTCTTGCCTTTTAAATTCAGCTATTCTTGAACACAGTTTGTCTTTGAAATATGTCAGGATAATGCATTATTGAAGTACTGTACTGCTTCCTTTTTGAGACTGTACATAAAATCAGTCACGTTCAACAAATTTCCATTTTACTTGGTTCTTTTTCATAATTATTCCTCACTTCTATCACAGCCCTGTCCTCAAGAGCTCTCTGGTTACACCACTAAAATTAACTGCACACTACAGGTTATGCCTCCAAGGGACTTGCTATCAAGAGAAACCTAAGGTAAAGGAAGAAAGCAAAATAAAATCCTCTACTTTTTCTGAAATGGATATGACTAATATATAAACCAGGTTGCAAAATTAAACACCGGACAGATGAACTACATTTGAAAAAAAGTTTCTTATTTCACCAGATGTGTCAGAAACATTTGGTTTATTTCTTAATATATGGATTTTGAAAGCTACCGGGGATAGCATATCGGGGATTTAAAATGCGTCTTAAAACTTCTGGCTCAAATTGGTATCATTTTGTTCAAGAAAGAGTTAAGTCTAACAAGCAGAAAAAAAGAAATTAACTAAAGTAAGGCCCTTGTGATACAATGACACTTGCTCTATGCTCTTACAGAGAAAAACACGATGATAAACCACCACAAAGAGGAGTGTTATGAATTTTATTAATGACTAGAAGACAGTGTGCAAAACATCAAAGGTCTGTGGAAAAGATTAATGACCCCGTGTGAGACTGTTTAATTACCTCCAGCTAATTAGATTCTTGACCAAATTTTTAATATCTGCATTCCTTCTAAAGCCTAATTGAGATTCCACATTATTTATCAATCTTTCAAAAAGCCCTTAGTGTGCTGCTTTTTTTAGGGTTTTTTTTTTCCCTTTGCACTTTGACTCCATTTATGGTCAATTATTAAATAAATAGCAAAGTAACTGTTCTCTCCAAACTGTATATGTGGAACACTTTATGCCTGTTTATTTTGACTGGGAGACTATCATTGGCATCTTTTATACATAATGAAGCACTCTAACTAATAAACTGACTGACTTCACTGTAAACAACGTTGATAATATTTTTGTTATCTGGGCTGTGCTCAGGAACCCCTCATGTGGTTTCTGTAAATTAGCCTTTGCTATTGTCAGTTAATCCTTATTTCAGTTTACCTTGGTCCAGTCCCAGGGCCAGAGTGGAGCGTTATCACGCAAACCGAAGAAGACAGCCCTCGCCGTTTGATTATTTTCCCCCGTTCATTTGGAAGTACTTTAGTGCTGTAAACCACCGCTATTAAATGACTTGCCTTTATATAAGGAAATTGATGTCAGAAGGCAAGGGACACATGCAATAATTACTTATTTTTTATACCCCTTCAGATCTCCCTCTATCCCCAGTTAGGCACTGGCATGAAAAGAAACGCCGATGTGTACAGCACATCTAAAGACTGAACTTGTTTTACGGTTTTCCACGGAAAGTTTTACCATTTCAGTTTGGAGTGTAGGAAATGGGGAAAAGTCAGGCATTTCAAGGTACGTGACGGGGAACATATTTTTTGCATAAAGTTTGATAAACAAGATACTGCTCAGTTCAGAGGAGGCGGGCGACCCTCGGTCTCTTTCTTTGTTTTAGCTATAAAACAAAGTGCATTTGCTTTGAAAATCATTTTGTCATTTTTAATATAAATAAGAAAAAGAAAGTGTGCACATGTGAAATTATATATTTATAATGCATGTATAAAACAAAACACTTTGGGAAAAATTCTTTGTAATTTCATATAGATTTTTTCAAATTATCCACTAGAGTTTAGCTCATAAAATCATTCCACATATACAGAAATATATGGGATAGCTTAAAAAAAAGAAAAAAAACATATTCTCTATTAAATTTTAATAGGTTTTATGTTATTTGTATAAAACATTGTTGGCTGTACCACTACTAAAATACATAGGATTTTTTTCTGAGGTAGACATGAGTGTCTGTATGTACAGACAGACATTGAAAAACTCTACTACACGATGATCTACATAACTGTAATAAAGGTAGAGGGGACAGGGCTTTGAGGGAGGGATCACTTTTTTCATTATCATGTTTGCAACAAGCCTTGTCCAATGGGATAAGAACATCTATGCAGTATCACAAAACACACTGTTTAATAATATAAAAAGTATACGTCAAAATAGCAAACAACGTAAATCAATACAAAAGTACAATGAACCAGGCATTAAAGAGTTACATAATACATTACGCTTAATTTCTTGAGAGTGACGAGAATATTTGGTTACTTTACTACATCACTCACAGGAATACTGCAGCAATGAACTTCTTTGCGATGCAGTAGTCAGAGCTACTTGATCTTTCCAATGCAATAAAAAGCATAAAGTGCCTAAAATCTACGTATCCAGATATTTATTCTGTGCTCCAGTTGGTGGAGAGGTGCTTCAAACCCATTAAAGATTTTATCCTTATAGCTATGGATAAAAATAATATAATTTGTGTGGTATCACTGCACCATAATTGAGGGTCATGTTTTTATGTCAGGTACTTGGTAAAGAAAGAATCAGAAAAAACAGGCCCTGTTTAACAGAGCACCCACATTTTACAAAACTGAGGGTACATTTGATTTTTTCCCATGGAAAAGGAATTGAGATTTCTTATGTCTCGCCCTCCAGACTACCGTTATTTCTTTCCCCCAGCCGTCAAGTTCAGCACGGTCAGTGGTTTCTTTCTTACTGACTGTACGTACCTGTCTGGGACACTCTCTGTGTGCCTTTTACATCTGATCTACGACGCCAGCCCCAAATGCGTGACAGGTGACTGATGCTCCTCGGTTTCCGGAGCACCATAATGGATATTGGTTCTGAAATAACTGATCTGGACAGACAAGCTGGTAATGGGATTAATTCAAATGGCAATTCAGGCCCGGTTTAACCAAATGCTGCATGGATGTGCTATAGATCAAGCATTTAAGTCTGGTGTTAGAGCCTATGTCAACCCAGAGGGACTCTCCTTTAGTCCACGTGGGCATCCTCTGCCCTGCCCACCGCCAGGAACCCTCCAGCCCCAGAGATTTCCCTTCTCCCACCTGCCACAAGCACAGGCTCCTCCAGGGAAAGTTCATACACCACGCTCTGGCAAGCTGAGCAATTTTCTATTTTCCAATACGCCTTTTCTTTCCAACTGTATGGATGCTGATGATGGTACAATAAAAATAATTTAAAAAAACCAATAAAACAAACAAACAAACAAACAAAAAACATCAAAAAAGCAACCCAAGCCAACAAACCAAACAAAGCAAACCAAAAACTTTGTCTAGCTTGGCCCAGTAGGAAAAACATCTGCGATGAGGAAGAAAATTTGGGCAGCTGTATAGCACCCAGAAAACATAGTGCTAGGCTACGGGGAGGGCATGAGGCAGAACAAGCATTTTGTAACTTTAAAAAAAAATTTATTAGCCCAGTCTTGCCCCTGTGGCCTTTGAGAGACTCAATAACGAGCTTGTCTCCTTCTGCATCACCCTGCTCTTTCACCTAGGAAAGACGGGCAGGGGCTGGCGGATACCTCCCCTGTGCTGATCAATAACCTGCTTCCCCCACGGGCGAGATGGTCAGCCCGCAAGAGGACACATGGGCAAGAGCAGAATTTCTGCATTTTCGGTAATATTTATTCTCAATATTCTTCTCTGAGAATCTTTATTCCTTCTCACATGGGTTATTTAAAATAACAGAATAATGGAACCTGAATAAATATACTGAAAGAATATAGTAAGACAAATTTTGTTGTTTGAATTTTTGTTTTGTTGCATTTTTAAATAATTTGCTTTGTTCTAATCTGCTATATTAGTGTTTGCCTTTATACCAATATGTTCATGTCTATCTGGAACTCTTTCATAATTTTACATCTTTCTACACCGAGCCTGCCCAAAACCAAGATCACTTCTAACTTAAAGTGCTCCTAAAAATTTGAAGTGCTCTATTAATTTTAAATTGCTCTACATCATGTCTGCTTAGAATCCCAACTGCTTTTTCACGCAAAAAATATTAAACTATAAAATGCACATCTGCAACATAACAGCTACCCAGCTTTTTTTGATTTCAAACATCAACTTTCTCTCCTTTTCCTTTATCTTTGAAAGAAAAGAATGCTCTGGGAGAAAAATAATAGAACGACTCATCACACGTTTTATTGCGAGCCTCCCTCTATTGAAAACCTTTTAGGTATGTCACAGGACTAAATATATTTTATGTCTACCAATTGGTAGCACATAGTCCAGCCCATTAACCCATTGACCTCAATAAATTATGATTTCCTAGCAAGAGCGGTATCGCTAGAAGATTGACACGTCACCAAACGCGCACTGAGGGTTAACAATACTCCCCAGGATTTTTACAAGATGACTTCTGATCTGAGACTTCTGTCTTGCAGGCAGTTCTTTCGAAAACGCAAACAAAAATGTTTTTAAAGCCTTTGGTGTTTTTAGAAATCTGACTTTATCCTCAGCAACGAGAAAAAATGGCATCGTTTCCAGCTGAGCCCCTGTCACATTATCTACGGAACAACAAAGACACGGCGCAACACCAGCACAGCCTTCCCCACGGTGGACCTTTGCCAATGCAAACCTTTGCTGCGGCACTGCACGCTCGTCTCCCGCTGTGAGGTCGCGCAGAGACATCTCTCGGCTTCGCTTTGCTCACATCAGTATTTCCACGGAGCACTACTCTCACCTGACCCTTAAAGGTCTATGCAATCCGGTCCTGGCTAGTGATTGCTGGCTATCTCCTACCACCTCTGTCTTCTCTTTGATGTTTTTAAATGGATGTTGTTAAAAGGAACTTGTTGAGTGAAAGACAAAAAAACTCTATTTACTGGAAAGATAGGACTGACTCAATATAGCGGTGTACTTTGGCGGCCAGCCTGATTTTTAGGAAAGATTTTCGAACTGAAGGCCTATAGTTTCTTCCACTTGCATAGCAACTCAAGCACTAACAAGTGGATTTGCTATCAAAGTCATTTTACTTGTGCTATGTATCTGAAGTACATTATGTTAATCTATCAAAGGGTCACTGCTCCTTTAGTGAGTGACCATAAATATACACAAATACAAAAAAACCATGCTCTGAATATCCCATGTATCAAGCACTTTCAGATCCATATATATTTGCTACTTTGGCATGCAGATATAAAACCATCTAAGTGATGTGATGAAGCAGTAACCCCTCCCGGCTATCACGCTTTATCATGGGAGTGACTTGGGAGGTGCTGATTATTTACACACAGTCCATCACAAGAAGCTGCTCTTGGGATATTTTCCAAGTAACAAATTCAAGCAAAGTTTCTTGACTTTAAATTAGAGCTTGGTCTCTACATACACTCCGCTCTTCAGAGCATCTCTCTATTACCGGAGCAGCCGGGCTCCTGCTAGGGACACGGACTTTTGGTCCAGAGGGGCAGGTCACCTGTCATCCAAGATTAGATGGTACATTCCCAGCTAACAGAGGAGACACCCCCCTGCCTTCACCAAATTCCGGTTTCTTTTCTGATCTGGTTGGATCTCATATTCTTCCCTGTCCCATTTTACACAGCCTGGAGCTGAGATAATCCCAATTGCATCCGCGTGTTTCTCTGTAGGAGAGCAGCACCAGTTTGTTACTGATGCAAACAAGACTCATACCTTGAAAAGGATGCGCTTATTTTTTTGGTACCTGCTGTAATACCTTTTATCCATTTAAACAATTTCCTTTTTACATTATCACAATGTAACTTGTATTATTGAATGCTGAATCCTATACCCCTCGTGCATCCATATAAATTCATGGTGGGGTTTCTGCTCCTGAAGACTTGTTTGACGCTCTCATTTTTTCTGTGTGCGAGCACCATCAGGTGAGACTTTTTCAGTCTTTAACCAGACATACTAATCTAAGGGTAGTTAAATGTTTGTTTGCTCTACCTAGAAGACAATTTCTATGGCAAAGGTATTGAGGTTTTTGTAGCAATTCCTTATCCACTGGATCACAACTTCCTATCAAGGTAGAGGTGGCAGCTTTATTTACACAACATAACATCTCACAAATAGTAAGCGTTAGACCAGAAACGCTGCAACAAATCAATAGCAACAAAACTAGAGGGTGATCTTGGCTTTCACTCTGGGAATTACATCTGCCCCAGCTGAGGAGGAGCCAGCCACAGCCATCCATGCTGCCTGCAATGGTGGAGCTGCCTCCTGCAGCAGTGAACAGCCTCCTGCAAGACAAATAAATGCTCCTACCTGTAAATGTGATCAAAACATCCTGTGTAACTTTTAGTTATAACTTACAGCCATATTGCATATTTATTCTTCCTTATCTCTCAAGGAAGTTAGGGGGAAGTTATGTTCTGGGAACGTTATGGGAAAGTAAGCCTTTGCTAGCAGAAGCAGTGTGATGTTCCCGGGAATCCACCTTAGCTATAAAACCTCCATCGCTATTGCAATTTCTCCACTCTGCAGGTCTTTATCAGGAAGCATTGAACTCAAATTTCCCCTTCACCCGACTGCAAGATATTTAAAACAAAGTGGTTATAGCTGCCATAACAAACGACCCATCCCTATCCCATCCCCTGGGAAAGCCTTCTGCTAACTTAAATGTTCTCAGTCAGAGCCCAAGAGAGGTGAAAGTTTCCTGTGCAAGCCATTGGTTCAATAAAGTATTTGCTGGATGCAAAACATGTGGTTATATTGGGTTTTGTTAAGCAGTTTCCTAATAAAGGGCAATGCATGTTCAGCCTTCATAGTAACTCAGATGTGACACAAATAATACAGCAAATAATTACAATGACCTTTTGCTCACCTCAAATTTAAACAAAGGTTAAGCTGCCCTTTAGAAAAGTAAATATTTTCTGTAGTCAAATAAGTGTAGACACCTTTAGAAACCAGGATATATTGCCAAACTAAACTAAACTGAAAATGGTTACAGTAGAATAATTTCAAGACATAAAGGATGCAGAGCTGCTCAGCAGAAGCAGCAGCCAGACATCCTGGCATCGCAGCCGGTCCCTTACCTTACGAAACTCCCAGGCTGATCTCCATATGTTTTCCAAGAACTGTTGCTTGAAATTTCTGTCCAGTCACAGCAGATAGGAGAGAGAAATATTAAAAATAAGAAAGTGCATAATCTCCTTGCCCCCTTAAGTCTGGTAAACAACTTCTTTCCAATTTCATACAACAGAATGAATCCGCGGACCTTTAAGTAATTAAGAAACAGACACTGAGGCTTAAAAAATAAACTTAACGGAAAATCTCACATAGTGGCCAGGAAATGGCTCATAGGTTTTATTTAGTTCTCATAGTCCAAGGTTTAGCTGTTAGCTAGATAAGAGCCAGGTGTGTTTTACACATCTAATTTGTTTAGTCTGAAGCTAATTCAAACGGCGCTTTTTAACTACAAGTCTGCAGCCGACTTTTAAAATCTAAATCCAGGATGAATGGGTGTCATATATATTCAGGGTCTCTAAATGAGAGGGATCACCTTTGGGGAAGGAAATTCTCAGTTGTTTCTGGTGTGTTTGGTTTTAGGGGGAGGGTGGTCAGGCATCGTTCTGTTAGCTGTGTCAAGATAACCAGCAAAAAGTCAGTGTTGCCCAACGCAGCCTCTCATACCAAAGGCAAAAGGAAAAACCACATTGAAGGCCCCTTCTGAGGATTTAGGGCCAAATAACATCTTTTTGCTGACCTGTCCAGTGAACGGATGAGAAATGCCCACAGATGTCCGATTTTCTATTTTGACACGAGCAAGCCATGAATCCTCTCCAGACAGGCGAGGGGGAGGCTGCTGAGCGTGCGGAAGGAGCCGGGAGCCGCGGGGAACTCTGTCCCGAGGAGATTCTGTCACCTCCGGGGACGCACAGGGATGAGGGTCCATGGCTGCAAATCTGCAGCCAGACATCACATTGGCAGGGGGATGTAGAAGCTGTATAAAGCATGCATAGATGTTTAAATCTTTGATTCTTAACATTTTGACCTTCAACCACCTCTGACAATAAGAGAAATGCAAAATATTTGGTCAAGAATCACTTTATACATGAAAAACACTGAGGTAATTTGTGGCAGTAACATTTGTAATGCTCTAATACAGGGCAAATCACAAGAAAACAGACATAATATCCATCATTACTATTACAGTGTTGAGTAACCTGACTTTCAGACTCTGATCAAGACTTCCAATCCTATTGGTATAAGTAACATTCAACTTTAACTGTACTTCCATTTTGACAAGTGTTTATCATGCCCTTCTCTGTTTGATCTACTAAAAAAGATAGTCAATGAATTTACACCCTGTTACTTATTCATGAACAAGTTGTGCCCCTGAATTTTAACATGCCATGCTTTAAACTATTAGCTGTATATCTGCTTTATGTGATGTTCCTACATAAGCTGGCAGTCCATCAATTTAGTGTCCATACATTTCTTTGAAAGCTATATTATAATTAGAGCTTAGGTTAATACTATTCAGTAACCATAAAACAGACATAAAATAATTATAACTCATTTAGTGAAATTAGAAAAAGAGCAATTATTAGACTCCCATTGTGAGGCTTTGCTGTGAGGGACAGATAATCTATCTGCAAGATGTACTTTAAGAACACCATTTTGAAAGAAATAAACTAGATAAATTACTGTTTTGTTTTGGTTTAAGAAAACTTAGACCAATAAATACAAGTTCAACAAACATAAAGGATGTGTGTAAGGGAAGTGAAAGTTCTACTGCAAGATGAGAGATTAAAATATTTATATGATGTTTTCCTGACATTACCTCTCAGGATGTTGCGAAGCCAGATTTGTTAATATTTGCAACTCATAAAATACTACAGTGATGCGGACACAGGCCTATAAACTGTTACAATTAAACATGAGGATGTGCACAGTTTGATCAGGAGGGAGTGGTCTCACTGATGCTAATGTTCGCCTCAGCACACGTTGAGTACAGGATTTCTCGTAGCTTTAATGAAGTTTTTATATATCAGGAAACCTGGTTTTGAAATTGCCTGTTTCTCATTCTCCAAGCTCCTGGTCTGCTGAGATATCCAGTTATATGGGAAGAAATTACTTTTTGCTGGGAACACACCTCCCTGGCTGAAATACAGCTTAGGACTGTATTGAGCTGACAATTTGCCCATTTTCTCCTTCTTTGGTTGGAGACTAGGATAGCAATCTTTCTGATGAATCAGCAACTAAAATAATGCCTCTTCCTGATGAACTATTGTCCAGCTCCTGTTCGCACAGATGCAAACCCCCCGATATCTGTATTTCCAAGCCTTACAAGGACAAAACCTTCTTCAGATAAGAGGGATTTTTTCCCCCCAGAACAGGATCTTTGCATGTCCGAATTGTGAATTTCTTTTTAGGCCTTTGGTCATATGGGTCTTTCTTTTGTGTACACTTTTAGAAACAGAAATTCACCTTTTGGTCAATCTGTGCCATTCGTAAGGAAGTTTGACTTTGTTCACCTCAGAAGAGCTCCATAAAAGTCAAAGGTTTCTTCAAGAGTTCCCAGGAGAGGAAAAGGAGGACCTGAAAGAAAATGCTCCACGTGGTACTCAGAGCCCAACCCAAGAACGAGAGAGACCCAAGTCACAGGGAACTCAATGAGTTCATGATAATGTGTAAAACACATTGCTATAGCACAGCTAAACAAAACAGAGCACAGAAAGACCACTACTGCTAACCGCTAACATTAAAAACCATAATGAATTAAACACCAATTGGCTTTAAAGTGTCAGTAATTTATTCAAAGCAATACTACACTGATATTTCTTGTTGCTTTTAGGGTCAGCACATTTAAGATTCCTATTTTCAGTCTTATCTCTATAGTCGAGAGAGACAGAAAGTCTCTACTATCAGGCTGATTTCAAAAGCTGGAGGTAAAAGCATCAAATGTCACACAATATGGCAAAAATTTATCAAACTCCATTAAATTCTTTATTTCTTTAGAATAATTTCTCTAGAATGCTTTTGAACTTTCAAAGAATCCTATAAATTCCTCCCTACTTAATTTATAGCAATGCTAGAAATGAATCACAATTAAAATCAAGCTGTTTCGTATTAACACACAAAAAAAGAAAAAGTACATACAAAGGACTTATTTTTTTTTAAATGCATGTGTGATTCCATTAAGACTTTTCTGTGTTCATGTAAAACCTTATTTATTGGTTTACATTGAAACATAATTTCTCGTTAAATGAAGCCTAGGAAACAGAAGTCTGATGAGAGAAATTCATCACTACCAACATTCGTAAAAGTGGAAAGGGTTATGTTATGCTTCCTGTTTAAATAGTGTAAATGCACTGTTGTAACTGTAGAAATGGGGGAATGACCTGACTTCATCGCTAATTTTACTTTCCAAGCGACGAGTAAATTCTCCTATGGTTCCTGTTAAACGAAACAAAAGACAAGTTCAGAGAGCTGGTACCTCTGACAGTTGTGAAAGACAGGAAAAAAATGAATGACATTCTCTGGAGAATATTTTTCTGTCACTTAAGCAGTTTACATATTTCTCTATTTTTACCGTATTTTTCTTCTTCTGATCACCAGGGATCATATGTGAGTTTAGGGTCATTAGGGCTATGTCTAGTGCCAGACAGATCCTGCTACAGTCAGATTTTTATGATGACAGCATGAAATTTTTGGAATGCACTGGTGAGTTGTGTGACTATTGTTAAACTGTCATTAAAAAGAAAAAAAAATAAATATATCTTCCCTTTCTTTTACTGCGGGCAAGCCCTTGATTTTAAATTTTGCAAAATATAGTAGGGTTTCTTAGAAGAGATGAAAAAAGTAGCAAGTAAGTTTAATAATTAGTATTGCAAAATATATTGCAACTGATTTTTTCCATTTCCATCAAGAGACAGTGAGAGAAGATAAGATTTTTTCAGCATTAAGAGACAGGGAACAATAACTGGGAAAACACAAAATAAAAAAGCAAATGAAGAATTTGATCTTTTTATTTAATTCTTTCTTTCCTTCTGTCTCCCTCCCCTTTCTTTTCAGTGTTTCAATCTGTTTTCCCCATCCTTGGGGAACACTGCTTGAACCTGCATTTGTGAATTATAAGCTCTCTGTACTGTACATAGCAGTTGTTAAGGATCAACTGATTAACCATTTTATAGAAGATTTAGAGGACTCATTCCAATTTTTACAACTCCATGTGGTTTTTAAATATTGTAATGTTTTCAACCAATATGTTTTCTGCCTCCCAGCTGTAACACAATACCTATTGGCTTGGGGGGAGGGAATTTATTTTTATACAATTTTGTTATAATACAATTTTTTCATGCTACTAACAGTATCTTCTGGGAAAGAACAAAAAAGCCTCAAGATGAAATACTGTGCTCTTCATTCTTCGCTCACTCACTTAGGTCAGTGAATTACAATAGCCTAAACATTAGGTATCACAGTATACGCTGAACACCCTAGAAAGGGACAGATTATGGGATTCATGAATTCACTTGGTTTTGTTGGTTTAGTGAGACCCTTTACATTCTTTCTTATATTTAATATCCTGTCTATTTTTTAATGGGGGAATAAAGGGCTCACATAAAATATGTCGAGCTCAAAAGACTTCTCTGCATGGGCACTTGTATTGTTGTACATGTGGTTTTGTATCAAGACACTAGGGACAACAGACATGGTCCAAATTCATCCCCTCTGCAGTTTTTAGCAACAGTATTTTCTCTTGGGTGACTATTGATCCCTTTACCTTAAAATAACTCAAGAAGTTGCAGAGCAGAAGCTGGCAATTGACCTAAACAAAGTGATAAGTAATTTTAGCACTGGTGTATTGACTTGGGGAGATGTTCTGAGCACCTTAGTCTTTGCTTTCTAATGGCCCTAAAAGGAAAGCCTTTCCTTCAGGAAGTTCAGAAGAGTTTTCCTGTGCATTTTATGGATCTAAAATTCTAAGGGGTGATTTTCAGTAGTGATTTTTAGGTCTTTACTCCTTCTGCTGATCTCACCGCACTTGTTAGTCTTTCATCCCATCATGTTCCTACCATTGCTTCAGCTGTACAAAGAATTTACCTATTTACAGAAATGGACGTGTATCACTACCACCATCACCGATTATGTTATAATATGATCATATTATCACAATACAACAGTTAATACAATGTGAACTATAATGATTGTAATTATCATTTTAGTTAATGTTATTTAATGTAATATAATAATGCTCTGAAGTACAATAACAAAAATAACACTTAAGGTCGCGAGAAGGAGCAAACATGCTGCTTTGGCTAATGTAAAATGTATGCTTAACTATTGATTTCACAATAAAATCTAAATACTATCAAAGAGTACCAATTTACCTCACATGAACTAACCAGGCAGGACAAATTTAAATTGGTTTATCCTACTTGCTCTGCGAGCTAAGCTAAAGTAAATAAATTCACATTTGCCACAGAGCATGTATGTGGGCATTCACTGCAGCGCCATTGGCGCCCAGCTAACTCGTGTCTCAGCTCTAAATCAGGAAGGCATTTCTATGTGCCTTAATAGACCCTTCTTAATTAGCACTGGAGCATCTTCATTTCATGATAAACAGAAGAGTGGCTAATTAAGACATGATCAAATACACGATCGGGTCTGGGATTCTGCGAGACACCACCCCTCTGCCTGAATATTGCTTGGAGTTAGGAGCTACCAACTGAATTTACCTCTTGCTCTGATCCAGAAAAGAGAATCTCCTAAGGAACAGCCTGAAACCAGGGGCATTCAGTTAGGATGCAGAAGACCCACATTCAGAGTCAAACCTGAACCACAGCAGGTCTCCTGCAGTTTTTAGGTTGGGAAGATCCTCTCCCCTCCGGTCTCTCTTTGCCCCACATACTCCATCTGGTACCTGGAAACTTTTCCAGATGGAAATTCTTTGAAACTGGTATTATCTAATAATTTGGCTCCTGACAAAATAAAAGCCTTTACACAAATAATACCCAATAAGCTCTGCAAAGTACTCCCCAGGAAGACAATGGGTGTTTTACAAGCATTGTACATGTGAGGGAAGAACTTGAATCTGATATGTGTTAGCACTTGGACTTCCATGCCTATCACTTACAGATTTTTTTTTTTCCTCTACATTAAATGATGACATTTTCTTCCTAATACCATATTTCTCCAAGTGGAACTTGGAGGTTCCTGCAGGTACCAATACAGAGGGCACCACAGAAGAGAGAAAGAATAATAAATCATACAGAGCTGCAAATAAAAAGGGCAAGAGAATCCAGATATATTAGTTTACTAATACCTGCAAATCTTATAGAATCTGTGTAAATCATTTCATGCCAGGATTTCTTCATTCCTTCTGTGATACTATGCTACCTCTAGAATATTGCTGCAGTACTACTCCCAGCACTCACTAACTTAAATTTCCCATTACAGAAACACAGATTGCACAATCAATGCATTCTTAATTTTTTAGATGACATTGTAAGCACCTGCTGTACCTTTCAGAGAAAAGCACCGAAAGCTGTTTTCTTAAGCAACAATTTTTCTTATGCAATTTTCTTTTGCAACAGGTTTCTTCTGTGTGCAATATCACGAATAATTTCTATCACACAATTTTTTACTCATATGCTGTTCCTAATATTTTTACACTGTTAGGAATTCAACAATATTTAAATTCTTTTGACTGCTGCATTTGTGTATGTGTAAAAAAAAGTTAACACAAGACTCTTAACTGAAAGAAAAACATGAAAACTTCAAGATACAATCCTATGAGCTTTTGATTCAAAGCATCACCCACTCTGCTACAAAGATTTTCACAATAGATTTGGTGGGTTTGAGCCTTCGTCTCCCTTGGGGTATGTAAAAGAAAACATCTTGTAAGGTGTACATCAATTTGACACACGCCAACTGCTACCAGGAACAGATAAAGCTGCCTTGAGCTTGGAAGTGTACTCACAATCCAAGTCATCTGCTTGATGGCTCCATTACTGCTTATTTATAAAGTATTTGCCATATATTTACAAAGGAGTTACACGATTATAGGGATCTTGAAATAGGAAGCACTGCCAAATTATACAGCTATAAAAGTGAAATGAGAATCCAAACTAAGGTCAGGATGTCCATGTCTAAATGTAACAAACACTGCGCAGGATTGGACAACACCAGTGGTGTTTTCACAGTCGAAGGCATTGCCTGTCCTGTTTCTACCAGATCAATCACTCTTGTATTTCCCCTCTTCAAAACTAACCTATTGTGGTTTGCATAAAACTGAGCTCAGTGTTATGTCTTGCAGTTACTGTATCTCCAATGTCAAACTTATATTAATGAGCTTATTAGACGTGGCTTAGATTGTACTTCAACTTCAAATTTATTCACAATTTTCCTTGACTTCATCTGGAAAACTTGGTCCAACCCACGTTATATCTTACCTTTTGGTTGTTAACATTGATAGCATCTCTTTTTATTGGACTCTTGATGCCCACTGATGTTTTATGCATAATGATGCTCAAGTTTAATTGAGCTGTAAGCTTCAGTTTAATTATGAGCCTTCATGATACCTTCAGCACTTTTTCTTCTCTGATTACTGTAACTGGTTCTCTCTAACCCCTTTAAAATCCTTAATCTATTAAACCACTTGTAGACAAGTCATTTTTAGGAGAAAGTCTAATTAGAGTATTGCAATTATCTTAATGCATCCTCAGTATTTAGGAAAAAAAACCAACAACCTGAGTGAAATGCACTTTGTGGAATATTCCAAACATTCACATTTAATGACCTGACTCACACTGCACGTGTCTTGTGCTTGAAATGAATTTATGTGGAGAAAGAGAAGTGACACTCAAAGAAGTCATCTCTTTGGGTAAATTTCTGTTCATTAAATTTCCCACAGATTTTATAGCTGTGACTTTCAGACTTACTGTGTAATTCTGCTTCTTTCAGTGTATGAAATTCTGCTTCTTTCAGTTTCAGAGTCAAAGGAAGAAGTAAAAAATGAAAAAAATCATGGCAGATACATACAGATACCTAAATTGCATTTCTTTTACACAATTCGTTTACGTGTGTCTCTAATGTAATTTAAAAAAAAAAACAACCATGAAGTATCCAACAGATCAGCTTTGCCAAAAGTCTGGTGGTTTTTCATGGAGTTGGAATGACGGAAACTAAAATTATCCATATTTCAATAAAAATAATGAAGGAAACTAAGTCTGGACTCATATTTACTGCTTTTGTGAAACCAGATGTATCTCAAAAAATGGCACGTTTGATCCAGTCCATTCTTTCAAGTATAAATTCTTTCTATACTTATTATGCTTACAATTTTACATATTATATGCATAGCCCCTTCGTACTCACTATGAATAATTAGTACACACATAAAATATTTTTCCTCACAGTTTTGAGCAGGATCCTGGGTGTCATTTGACTATCATACACTGTGAACTGTTAATGGTAAGAAGCGTTACTCATACTGGGATCCATAAACATTTTCTGGGATCAAGTTACTGCATTTACAATAAAAACCATCCGAAAAGAGACATGGAGCACTGGAGGCACAATTTTCCTGAGATGGCTCCAGGCCAACTGAAGGCAGCAGCTTATTTACTGCCCAGTATATCACTCAGCAAAAAAATGATACTTGTTAAGTATACAGGCAATATTTAATCCATTTTGAATTATCTACAAAAATTAACACTTTACAATAAATTTCTTACAAAAAAAGGAAATAAGTAAATTCAGTAGAAAGCACTGTCCCCTAAGTCCTTTTGGATCCAAATCCTATGGACAGTTACTGAAACTGAGATTCCTAGTTAGTTGACATACTTTAAAATGTTTCCTGAAAGTTTGAATATAAGTATCAAAATAAGCCAATTACATATTATTCGAAAAGCCAAAGAAGAGATATCTGACCTTGAAATTCTTTTGGTAAATCTTTTTTTTTTTTCATTTTTCTCCTTTTAAAAATATCTAAGGAATTTTGTAAATTTTATCGCTATGCTTCTAGTAATTAAACCCTAAAATAAAAAAGATGCCACTCTAAGAAAAAAACCACAACAGCCTAACAAGTGTGTGTGTGTGAGAGAGAGAGAGAAAGGAGGGAGCTGTACACTGTCTGTTTTTGTTCAGTCAGACTTGAAAATCAAATAATGTCTAAGCTCTCTATTTTTCTATGTCTTAATGTTGTTTGTGTTAATAATGCACTGTGATTTATATTGGCATATGCATTGCAAACGTGGAAAATAAAAATAAATTCATTTTAAAATTTAGAAGGGCAAGGTTCAGCATTAATGCTGACTTTTCTCTCTTTAGTTCCAATTTCCTTACTTCTCATTGTATAAGCATAACCTTAATGTTACACAAGTTGCATGCATGAAATAGTACTTTATTTAGTATATTGCTTTCCTCTTCAGGATTCATCATTTGTTCCCTAATTTATATACTTGTTTTCTGCAACAGGGATCTTGATGGGGTTTTTTTTTCCATTTCTTCACTTGATGGCGATGTAATTATCTGCCTGTTTGGTTAAATTCCTGAATTTGGGATCAAATAAATTTCTTGCTTATAAATGAATATATCAAGTACAAGGAACATATCAATTCCAAATCAGTGATTTGTCTTCTTGCATTATAAGATACTTTCTCTAAAGGCATCACTTTACATTATGCACTTCACCAAGTGCAAGACTGAGCTTGCAATTCTTGAGATTGCTAAAATTTTCTGCTATGCCTACCCAAATAGCACGATTTGCTGAAACAATCCTTATGGAGGACAATTGTGGTTGCCTAAGGAAATGCAGTATACAAAAGTTTACAGCTTATCAGCAAGTCATGATGTTTTTTTCTTTATTAGAGAAAAGGGCTGATACATTTCCTTGTCTCTTTCTGTTCCTGTTTTCTTTTTTCATTTAAGCTTTCTGCAACTTCAACACGGTAATTCAAAGTGCTGGCCAAATGTGCCCAGAGTGTATTCATATTTTCATAAGAAACATATTTAAAATATTTAAAATCTATATGACCCTTCTTAACCAGTAATTTCATTTTATATCGGGGAAGAGATATAATTTCTCATTTACAAAAGAAATGCTCCCTGTTTTTCTTTATTCCTTCAAAGCAGTAGATACGACTTTCCATAATATATTTATAGTGTTTGTATTGTCACACAATTTTTTAGGCAGGAGGCTTATTTTTGTTTTTTCCAGATCCATGACACAGAACACTAAATCTTATCATGAGGCGACGCAGAGTGAGTTTCGGTAACGCTCCAACCGAGCCCAGACCAAGAGGAGAGCGAACGATGGTGGGCTGACAATTCTCAAAAGCAGAAGCGCTTTTCTGCCAAAACCATTCACAGCTGCCTTCTCATTTCCTGGGAAAGTCAAGGTGTTCCCCTGGACCTACTTTACGGATTTGTGATTATGCAAGTATTCTGGTCTTCCTTTGTAATATATGCAGATCAATTCAGTCTTGTTAGCATTACCCCATCCTCGTTCCTGCAGTCTCGTGCCAGCCTCATCTGCGAGGGTCGGCAGCTCTTAGCAGCTAAATATGCCAGCATTCACAGCTGCTCTCACTTTGCGCGTCTCTCTCTGCAGCAGGGTAGGCCTTGTTTAGTGCTGTCTGCTGCTCGCTGGATGCCTACGTCCGTGCATACCAAATGCCGGGCAAAGAGGGACATCAGCAGTTGTCTTTCCTTCTACATGCTCGTTGCTCTTTGGGACGCCAAAGAATTTGCCTCGCTCACTGCCATCACTACTAATCCTGACAAAACCTAATTAATAAGCCTCCCCCACTGTGCTGATAATGCTATTGCACTCTCCATTAATGCTCTTCACCAAAATTTGCACCTTTACCGCTTGTGCATTGACTGTACTCCAAAATCCAGCCCTGGAGTAGCCAACGTAATCTCCATTCCGTAGCCATTCTGGTTTTTAGTACTTAAAGCACCAGCTCAGACAACGCATAAAGAAGAGCGACAGTCTGAATATTGCAACTTCCAGCACACAAAAAAAGCAATATTCGGGTACTGAAATGTTATCATAGCTCAAATTAACCACCTGCAGGCTGCCAAATGATTCTCATGCCTTTTTGTCTGGCCGAGGTCTCACCTTGCTGTATAGGTAGTTCACTTCCATCATTATTCCATCTTTGGAAGAATCAGGCAGGAAAACATGCATCATCTTCTGCTCCTCTCTATTTGCTACTTTGCTGTCACAAACCTAGGAAGGGTTTAAAAAAGTGTTTCTGAATTTTTTTGAAGATATGTCTTCTTGGGGAGAGAATTACTGAGCTAAATCCTTCTTAGTTATCCTCAGTAAAGGTTAAACTATGCCTTGACCAGAAGGAAAATATAAACTTCAGTCACTATTAGAGAAAATGGCATATGTAGCTCCAAAGTTTGGCAAATGCAAATGCACACACTCAAATCCAGAGTAGAAACACAACACAGTTCTCTAATAATTAATCACAGGAACAATTCATATGGATCTCCTTCACTCAAGGTCTTTAAATCGATTCACAATATTTTTCTAAGAGGTTATGCTCTAGGTCAGCGGAAGATACGTGCATGATGTAGAAATGGCTGAGATCTACAACTTGTATGCTACAGAAGATCAGCCTAGATATTTGCCAAAGTTTATTCTGTTATTACAGGTATGATATTCTGTACATAGGAAAATATTTTACTCTTCTAAGCTATATTGAGCAAAAGGAAAATGTTCCCATCTATGTATAGCATATATTGGGGAAAAGATTAAAAAACTGTATTTGCAGTTCACCATAGTTTTTCAAAGAAAGAAGTGTGTTAGAGGAGATCAGCTCACACCACCAGCATGAGTGATGGTTGATATCCCCGGAATGTGTGCACTTTCCCAAACATTCTTATATCTCCATTAATATTTTGCCAAAAATACAGGTTTTGACTAGGAACAGAAATCTGTATGAATGAAATCAACTACCAATAATTTATAATTTTGATGGAATATGAGCCACTGTATCTAAAACCTGGAGAAAAATAGGATCAATAACTGGTTCACTATGTGTTTAGCTGGCTTGCTAATGGAGCCAACATTTATTAGAAATTGTTTTTCTTCTGGACAATGACCGAATCTGATGTGTTTACTCCTTGCACTGTCGACACATTAGGAAGCGGAACATAGTTTGCATTTGGCCAACACCAAAAACTGAGATTCAGTTACCAACACCAGGGTTTTTCTTCTTGCTTCATTCAGTGTTTTTAATAAACTCTTCTACACTTCAGTAAAGAGTCCCAGTGACCTGTTGGAGCATTTATGTCAAATGGTCAATGCTAATGGCACCAAAGACCAATAAGGCAAATGATTTAAAACCTGAGAGCTGAAACACTAACCTGTTGCAGTGAACATTTATGAGTCAAACACAATGGCAGAGACTCAACAGGAGAGACAGAACAGTCCACCTACGACCGCTATGCATGATGCTTTACATCTCTACATCTGCATCCATACAGATGGTAGGAAACACAGACACTGGTCACACCGGCAAAGAACAGGCCTGAACTCAACCTCCTAATACTTTGGCTGAACTTGACCGTGATGTTTTCTTCTCAGCTGGAAGTATTGTGCACACTCACAAGTTTGGGGATGATTGTAAGCACATTTCTCTACCTCCAACTGTAGAGTACCCTCTTGTAATCTACTTTATACTTGCTGTGCCCCGAAGCAGCTCTTCCTGTGTGAATGTTTCTCGTGGCTTGCATGAAGCACAGACTTTTAAATTTGATAGGTGTGAATGTTGTATCAGATCAAAGTAAAATTAAATAATATTTCTCTGTTTCAGTATCAAAACTGTGAAAACTGGTAATTTGGCAAAAAACAATACATTTGTATATTTTAGGGTCAGTAGGGACTATTACCGCGCCCTTTCTAACATGCTAATGGTGTAGCCAAATTCATTTTATTCAAGACTAGGTTTTCCTAAGCAATATACACTTCGCAATTTCCCAAGAAAATATTTACTTAAAAACTCATAGGGAAAATATATTTCATGGGGAAAAGGCTGCTGAATTTAAGTAGCATGGCAAAATACCATGTTTTGACTGGCATTCTACAGTTATTAAGACACTCTATTTTTTCATAACTTTTAATAATGTGTTTCACTTCTGGTTTATACAATAAACCTCTCAATCACTTGATACTGAAATCACCCTTAAAATTTATTTCCTTCCATCAGACATATGAACCAGTTTGTTATTTATAGGATAAATGTTATTATTGTAGGGTTTTTCATGGATGTTGACTGCCCACTACTGACTGATTGATTGACTTTGGAAAAACAAGATTACTATGACTTATTTTAAGACAGTATACCAAGAAATTCATAGCCTTTATAAAGAAAAAGTTAGAAAACAGGTCTAAATTAGTGGGTTTCACTTAAGAAATCATTTCAGCCCACTTGACGTTGTTTCTTTTTTTTTTTTTACAAGGAGTCAGAATTATTTAAAAAAGACTAAATTTGATACTTCTTTCTGCCCATGTATAAGAACAACCTCTGGCAAAGGTTCCCTGGAGATCTTCAGTGTCTATCCTGTGGCCCAGGATCTTGCGGCATGCCCAAGTCCTCTTGGTCCACTAGTCAACGAAAGACACTTCTGCTTCTCTTACTGCCTTACTGTCCTCTCCTGGCAGGCAGGATCACCTTGGTGTATACCTTCTGCCTCATCAGAAAAAGTTGATTTTCACTGAAGGATGCACCCAACCGTTAAAGTGAGCTTTCCTTTGAAAAGCTCACATCATGTAACAGCTCCAAACCCTCATTTTAGCTGCACGAGCCAAATGGAAAAGAAAGGCAGAAGTTTTTTTTCCAGGGAAAATCAGGATGTGTCTCTGACACACAGCAAGATATTGAGACGTATGCCTGACCTCCCCGAGGAATCCAGAAATTATGTCATGATCCCACGTAGAGTAATGTTCTGTCTTTGCATAACTACTCTTGTATTGGGGGGGCTATTTCAGACCCTACTTTTATTTTCAGGACATGTAAAGTTACGTATGTCATACATCCATAATGACTCTAACTGTGAGTGTACTTACAGTAAATTCATGCCAAAGAATGGATGCAATAAGGGAAACTGATCCCACAGAACCAGAGGAAAGAAGAAAGAAATTACAAGAAAATTAAACAACATCACTGTCAGAGAGGAAAAAAAAAAGAAAATAAAGAGTCTTGTAGAATTATATTATTTCTTTTTTCCTGCTGGAAATACCTCTCTTGCTAGTGTCTAAGCTTTTTCATGATAGTTTGTATTGGTAGTTCTCAATCATTTGTTAGTACCCTTGTGCAATCAAATCCTCTTTTGTTCTTTGTTGAGACATTCCAGTTCATAGAAAATTTCTTTCACAAGTAGCTAAATTTCAACAGTGCTAAATTTAATCCCATATAAACTGCTTCAGCATTCAACATGGTCTAGTTCGTCCTGTATATCTCAAATCAGTTTTGAACTGGTGATGTTTCCAAGCTTTGTGCTAAAAAAATGCCAATTTTTTTTATTGCAAGGATTATTCATTAAAATATTACATAAAATAAGTTTTAAGTCTGATCTTTGATGATGTCTACTCTAATTTGCTTCCAGCATGTCTCTCCACATTTTATTGCTCCCCAACATATATTTGCTATAGCTAGTCCTATAGCTATATCATAATTCTCCCAATGCTTCTTACCACTTTCCAAATGGTACCACCTCAAATTCTTCACTGAAATGGTTCAAGTTGTAAATATTAGGTTTGGCCTTAGAGGTCCTACTATTTTCTGTTTGACTGTTCGTACACATCAGACACGTATTGTGTAGAGGTACACCTTCCACCTCTTTCTGGTCATTTAGTATTTTGACTATTGAAAAGATGATCTTAAACAAGTCATTAGAGCTGACCCTGTATTGCTCCTGTAATTTCTCAGACCGAAGTACCTAAGCTGAGTGACTCGAAGTATCATCACAGATGAAAAGGTTTAGGGAACAGATTCTGAAAAACATAACTGTTTTCTGGACTGCAAAGTCCAAACTACAGGTTACATATACTGTAAATAAGCTGAATAGATACAACCAAATGTACTAAATGTTACCAAGTTACATTAACCATGAGTTAATGTAATCAGAGTTCTTAAACCTCCAAAAGGTACGTAACTACATTGAACTTTGTATTATAAACATTTCAGACACAGGACAAAAACTTATGTGTTATATGTACAACACTTTTGAAGTTTGATTGCTGCAGTTTACATTTAGAAAATGTAAAAACACCCCTGATCTCCAAAGCTAAACCTAATCACCTGTTTTAGCAGTTACGGGCTCCAACTTCAGAGGCTGAAATTCTAAACAAGGCTCAATTTTTGACTACCATCAACACAAAAACAGGAGTTTCATGACTGCAACACTAGCACACAGCATTTTCTAGTCTACAATTTGGCCACCTAGGATAACTTTTGATCTCAGTCCCTTATAAAATAGAAATTTCCACAACAACAAGTAGAGCAGGTATCAGCTGGTACACTGAGAGCACTGCTTTCCATGCTGACCACATTTTGGTCCCATCTATGGATACTGTTATGGAATGAATGTCACTAATAATTCTTAAGATCACTCGAGTTCATTGTCAGGCTGTGAGCCACCAGTTTACTCTTCAGATTCTGGGATGCTAAAAATGTACATAAATCTATCATACACGAGGGGTTTTTTGTTGTTTTGTTTTTTTTTTTAAATTCTGTTCTACAGATCACTATTATAGAAGCAGACTGCCAACAAATGAAGTTGTGACCTCAGCAACAGAATTCCAGATAAAGAAGGATTCTGTGCTTGGAAATCGAAAGTTTTAGTCTCTAACATTGTATAGACTACTTAACACTTCCCAAATACTTTTCTAAATCAATTTACACCAGCATAAAGCAGATGGCTAATAATATTGAGTAGCAAGTCATTACTGTCATTCATTTCACCTTATGAAAGCTGTTACTTTTCTTCATGGTAAAGGAATATCTGAAAACAACAGAATTTTTACAAGATGCACCATAAAGCTATAAAGTCAACAAATTCACCACTTATTCACTACTTTCCCTATTTCATTATCTTACTTTAGCTGCCCCATTTTAAACAGACAAATATCTAATATCTTTCCCTTTTTGGTAAGAAAATGATGAAGCCTCTTTGGTCCTTAATGGACCATTGCAGTAGCTGGTGTTTAGCACATATTGACTCAGAAGATGAACTTTCTGGATTAGAAAACTGGCAATTTTTTACAAAATGAAAAAACCTGAAATTCTCTGCTTTGGAAAATGACGGTTTCTGCACCAAGGTTAGTGACAGGAATCTTCAAATCAGGTCTGATGCAAAAAAGGAAAAGCATCCTGCAAAAAAAACCCAAATCACATTTGGGCAAGTTAGCCTTGTTAGTTCCAACGGCACAGAGAAGCACGATGCCTAATCTTTGGCTATGCATGAGCTTCATAAACTGCCTGAGGGACTGGCAGAAAGGGACAGAAAAAACAACAGCTACAACCATTTTCGCATAAGAACACAGCTGGAAGGAGAGATAATAATGATGCCCTCCTTATGCAGAGCGTTCCTGTGTTTGGAGCACTTGGGAAAGAGTTTACTGCTTCTCTGGAGACTACCCACAAAGTCAAATTACAGATTAAGTTGGGAAGGGATGGTTTACTCTTCCAAACAAGCTATGGACCTCTTCCTCTTGCAGATGAACAAATTTGGGTAAAGAAAAAGGAAAGTCACAGGACAAGAAGTAGAGTATTCAAGAGGAAATCAAGCTTTGCATCCTAATGATGAGGGCACTCAATGTGGGGCGACGGATAAGGGATCTTTTCTGTACTATTCTGTTATCGATGGTTTCATTCTAGTGACTGAGCAATGGAGAATTGGCTAAATCATACTGCGGGAGACACATCCTCGGTGCTCTGACACAAGATGCATCCAGCATTGCAAACCCTAACAGGTCGAAGCTTGTTTGTCTTGCAGGAAGTCAAAAGGCTTTATCAATAACATAGCGCTATTCCATTCTTTATCTCCAGAAAATTAAAAGTACAGCCAGTCTGTCAGGTCCACCTGAGTTCTCCTTTACACACTATTCCACTTCAAAATGCTATTAGTTAGGTTTTTAAACTGAAACCAAGAAGAGAAATTTCAAGATAAAACTATGGAAATAGAGAAATGCAGAGATCAGGCTCCTATTCTAGTTATCACCTGGGCGGCTCCTGTGGGCCACAGCAAAAAGTGCTGAATCCATACCCTGAGCCCTTCATTTCAGGAAACTCTTTGGGATTTTGAAGCCAGGAAGGCAACAGAAATCACATTCATCCTGGATGAATCCATACCCTGAGCCCTTCATTTCAGGAAACTCTCTGGGATTTTGAAGCCAGGAAGGCGACAGAAATCACATTCATCCTGGATGAATCCACTCCAGCGGTATGGTGTGGTACGCTGTGGTCCTCAGCAGCAGGTGCTTCTCCCAGCAGGTCCACTCCCACCACATGGTACCACTTTTTCATAGCCCAAGCTAGGAGAGCTGGGGGCTTCCACACCCCCAGCGCTAGCGTGGCATTAGATTTCTGCAAATACAACTTTACCCAAAAGTTCTTGCAGGTGAAGTGACCTTCTCAAACAGCACTTACAAGAAATACAGAGGCCCTTGTAAAATTGCTCTTTACAGATAGGATGGAAACTATCCCTCAGTCACTAATTACACACCTCGGATAACTGGTTCTATTTCAAGTCTCCCAGTGGATATTCTTGTGGTACCTCAGGCTACAATTTTACTTTTATTTTTTTCTGACGAATCTAACATTCTTCATTAATCATTTGGATGCGTTTGGCATCAATACAATAGAAAGACTATGTTGGCCAAAATATAAGCCATTTATGCCTATGAATAGAATTTCCTGGATTTCCTTAGCTCATTCTTTAATTGTTGGTTGTTTGTTTCTTCTCATGTAACTATTATTGGTTTTCAGAGCAAAGCTGGTCACTGCTTTTTGCATTGAGTAAACACAAGTCTATCTGCTGTTTCAAAATGCTACAGATTTCTTCCAACAACAAAAAAAAAAACCCACCAAGTTTAACTTCATTTTTTTAATAAAAAACAGTTTCTTCTGATCTTCATATGATAATAAACTTTCCTAATATTTTCCATTGAAGATTAATACACTTCTCTAGAAAGTTATATCTAATTTATGTGACTTTAAGGGTCATGCTTTAATAACAATGATGAAACACGATTATTACTTCCTAATGCTGAAATTACAGTTTTTACATTGTAAATTTTTCCTGCTATGTGCCCTGTGGCACTAACATTTTTATCACTCCATGTGTTTCTAGTTTTAAAACCTTTACCCCTGCTGTTTGAAAAATATTTCTCATTTTCGTCCCCTATGGAGTACAGAAATCCCTAAAGGCAAACCATTAGTGATCTTTCTGCCTTTTCCCAAACACTTATTATGATCACCAGTGTTGCTTCCACTGCCTCATTGGCTTTTGGTAAAGTATGCAAATGAGATGTTCAAAATACACACTTTTTGCAACTGTGCAAGTTCATACTGATTTATAAAATGGGAAGGCTATTAAAGTGACTGAAAATGTCAGCAAGATTTATGCATGGGTGACAAATTGTATTGGAAATGCTCATTTTTAACATGCTGGCCTGAGTTCCTTCTCTTTTTAAAAAAGTGTTGTATGTGATACATTTGCTTTAAGGCCATTTGCCCCTCCCATCTCCCCATTTGTTTTAAATATACTCTGACAGTGACTTTTTGACCAGGAAAATAAACAAAACTATTCACATTGATTGTTTTTATCATGGAAAGCAGAAATTATTTTTCTTCTTACTTGTGCTTTTCCATGAAGCTATTTAAGAAACGACTTTCACCTTTGCTTTGTGATGAAACACTTGTGGACCAAACAGCTACCTTCCTGGAAAAAATACGGACACTATCTGAAACAGCACAATTCTTCAGACACTGGTATAGCCAAGTCCTGTCTTTGGGTACACACACACGAGTAACACTCCGTTTGAGAATGCAAGGCCTATATTTCAAGACAGAAACTGCCCTGACACATGTAGGACCCAATCTATGAGAGCAATGTTCGCTCTCAAGCAACAATTCCATTTCCAAATATCATAAAGACCGCTAAAAAAATCAACATGTGCCATGTACAAATGTTATAGCTGGTAAATTTGCCAAACATGGATAAAGCAAACGTGGAACCATATGAAAACTAGTAAAGAAACCCTATTTTATAATTGTATGATAAAGAAATACATTATGAATCAATGAAAACACTATAGTACATTTCACAATAGCAAGGAAATGATGGAGAAATTTATGGGGGTTCATTTCAATTCTGGCACCGAAGGCAAAAGGAACCTTGTCATTGATGTTAAAGAGAAAAGGTTTAGGCCCATAATCACACATCATATTATCAACATATGTAAAGGCAGAAATGTTGTAAAGAAAGAAAATCAACAAACTATTGAATGTCTTGAAACACTCATACATAATCTCAGATGTATAATGAGAAATGCTGGTCTGATAGCAACATATTTATAATTTCTGTCAACATGTACAATATTATGTGAGGTTTTTAAATAAAGCATAGCGTGTTCTATGATATTAATATTAAGGAAAAGAAGCTGTGCTTTTGTGATTACTTTCTTCCATTCTTGTGCACTCAGTTTGGTGCAAATTCCACTCCTACGAAAGCTTAAACCAGTGTTTGGGTTTCTGCAGCAATCCCAGTGTACAAGGTTTCATGTCACCAGTCTGCAGGATCTCCCGCCTAAGCCATATGCTCAAGGTATTTAAGCACCTACTGACCACAGATATCAGTATTTCAACAGTGTTTACGGGCACATAAATGCAAATGAAGCTTTTAATGATCTGGTCCTTACTTGTTTGGGTTTTTTTTAAATCAGTACACATGAGTGTACTTACACAGGGAGTTCAGTACATGAAATAGCAGATCATTTGGGTACCCACAGCAACTACAGATGCAGTCCTCTTTCTCCCCAATTTCAAAATGCTTTAAAAGTTATTATATAATCCTTTGTATTGAAAAATTCAATACTGAGAACTTAATTCTACTTTTTATATTCAGATCAGTCAGTACCAGTACCATTATTGCTCTGATTTTCCTAATTAGTTCATTAAGTTGCATAATAATTGGTTTACTGCCACCCACTTTTTATGATGCTAGAACTGTGAAAATAAAATTGATTTAGGGCCTTATTCTGATCTATTATGCCTACTCACTCACATATCCTGGTGCTTGCTGCAGGTTTTTTTCCCCTTCGTCTCGCAAAGTCTGCATATTTTTCCCTGGTTTCACTTAAAATGCAGCCCATATTCCAGTTTTATATAGGTGCGTTTCAGATGTGCGTTTTACAAAAATAAACAAATAACCAAAGCATTGCCAATGGAAAACATCTGTCTCTCACCTTAGGAGGTCAAGATAAAACTCAGTGTGTGAAATACAACATATGAATTTTAATTTATTTCCATTGTGTTAATGACATATATCAATGCCTTGACATAAGTATCTGGCATATTATAATAATGGGGTACCGTCCTCAAAGAGATGGCTCGTCGCTGAAATGTCCAGACAAAACCATGATGCACTACACGGAAAAGAATAGGGCGACTATCTGTTGCTCCCCTGTCTGAGTAGCACGGTGTACGGTAGCGGTACCACAGAGAAGGCAGCATGTGAAACCCAGCACATTTCTCTCTGGAAGACAAAACTAACTATGTAGTTGTACAGAGTCTCCATTCAATGCAGACGCCTGGTGCTATAAGAGATACAGAAAACTCAAGTCAGGAAGGTGGTTTGGATTTGGAAACAATTTAAGATGAACCCAGATTTAATCAACACTGAATTGATATGGATGACTGGAAGAACACTCATTTCTTTCCAGTACATAATAAAGCCGTAGCGTCCTTGTTCTGGGTAGTCACAGCCAGAACGGAGCAGCGACACTACACCAAAAGATGCAGGAAATATGCTCAGATACTACGTACAATCGGCTGTGGACGTCACTATTTTAGAATAGAAGTGAAGTGAAGGGAAATGAAGTGAACAGATGAAGCAAATTGCTCTTCTGTCATTTCTGTTGCTTTCTCAAAAGCTACCCTGCCAAAACAGAACAAGGAATGCTTCAACTCTTCATCCACTGTGTGAAGAATGCACAGCAAAAGAAAAGAAAAAAAAAGAAGAAAAGCTCTGAAAAGTTATATATTTGCTTATGACTTGAGGCAGTTATTGGTTGCAGGCACTTCTGCACACTCCCAACACCAAAGTTTCAGAAAGAACTCCTGCCATCTCCTCCTGTGGAAAAAACAAGTGAGGTCCACACCTTGCAGCTCCCAGTGGCCCAATCCAGAAGCCCAACCCCAAGCTGTAGTGGTAAAATGAATAAAACAGAACTGAAAAACAGTGAACAGAGGTTTTCATGAGGTTTTGCTGCTCTTGGCCTGCTTTTCTATTTTTGGCTGTCAGCTTTGCAGCTTTTGGAAATGGAAGTATACAGACACTATGTAAATCTGATATTCCTTCCAACAGAAGCAAGGAACTGACCTCTGTGCATGTGTTTCAAAAGTTAAAAGTTTATTGAGATTGCAAACGGTTTAAAATGTTATTGGGAATGCAATATGGTGCATTATATTCTCATGTTTACCAGATGGCTGCCTTAAACACCATCAGTTGTGCCACTAACGCTTCCAAATGAAGAGACACCGGTTTAGAGGTGGCTAAGACCTTTCAATCCTCCCTGCCAGAAACACCTTCTTCCTCCCAGGTTCCAGTACACAATCACTGCATTAATTGCTCTGGACCATCGAGCCCCAAAACTTTTGTGCCAACTGACTGCTATCCACCCTCAAAATTTCTCTCGGGCGACAAAGCACTCATCTCATCAGAAATTTAGTTAAAAGCACTTCTGAAGACACAGTTGACTGATTCTGACTGTAACCAGTTGTTAAAGCATTGAGATAACAGTGTCTTCAGACTACAATTTGAGAACCACTGCCAATCCCATTTAATACACTCATGACAAACCTGAAGCACAACTTCAAAGAGAAAGAGATTCATCTACCGATACTGTGCTGCAGAACAAGTTCTAGAACTTCCCTCTAAGCTGAGATATATTCATCTTACTATATTGATACTACCATTTTCCGGAAAAGGGCTACCAAGTCAAGGGCCAGTTCTCACCATGTAGTATTTCACTTACTTTACTCCATTTTCCCTGTTCTCCCAGAATATGGCCTCATCTGATGAACATTTTTTCTTGCTGATGTAAATATTTTCAAACACTGCAATAAAAATTTCATTACAAAAGTGATTGAGATGTTTTGGGTAGTTTTGCTAAAAAGAGATGATTTGCACGTTTTTTTCAAATATACATTTGAAGGGAACTGATGTGAAGTTAGTGCTATAATAAAAATGTAAATAAAATTCATTATAGTTCATAGATTTCCTGATATCATCTTTATTGACTCAGTATTATTGAAATACATAAAAATAAATATAAAATTATTTTGAGAATACATCAGTACACCTTATTTTATCATCATAAAATAATAATGGAAAATTCCTTCAGGAAAAAAGATGACATTTACAATACATGAATTTTCTTATGTTTTCCACAAGTGTGATGTTACATAAAATTAAATGTATATAATTAATGTTCCTCTGTTTATGAGCAGCATTGCTTTATTCTTACTGCGTACAACATCTCAATGCCAAGATATAATATAGACCCATTGCAGCCAATTTCCCTGCAGTATCACAACATTTTTATGGTTTCTTGTAACCATCTAAATCGTACTACTTGAATGATGTTTGTCAATGAATCTTTTAGCTTAATTGCAAGATGTCGTATGTGCTTCATGACCTGTTTTTGAGGTCAAGTGGCATTTATATCTCGCTGGAGCAAATATAACCGCTAGCATTGAAATGCAGTACTCAATGGGTTATATGCTAGAGCTGACAGACGTCAGAGGTGATTTTGGATTTACTCTTAGCATGTAACTCAGAGCTGACAAATTTTGGCTCAGATTTACAGATTCGGATTTTTTTTTGAACGTTTCCTCACATCCATGGGATCACAGGGTAATTTGGGAGGTTAAGGGAGGCCTCTACCCTGACCTCCTGCCCCAACAGGGTCAGCTCTGGGGTCCTACCTGGTTGCTCAGGGCTTGCTCCACTCACGCCCTGCCAACCTCCAAGGACGGAAATGGCACAACATCTCTGGACAAGCTGCTCCCCTGCTTGGCTGCCCTCATGGGGAAAAAGTTCCTCCTTGTATGCAGTGTGGAACTCTGCCTTTCCAACTTATGCCTGTTGTCCCTCATCCTCCTGCCCCACACCGAGTGCTGAGTAAAGGGAGATGATCACAGCCCTCAGCCTCCTGGCCACGTTCCTGCTCCTACAGCCTAGAATGCTGCTGGCTCCGGCACGGCTCGCTGCCCACCAGCACCTGGGCATTTTCCCTAGACCTGCTTACTAACCAGATCATCTCCAGCAGAATTGTTCACAGGAATTATTCCTTCCTGGGGCAGTATTTTGCATATCTCCCTGTTGATTTTCCTGTACTTCCTACTGAACCACTCCCCCAGCCTGTCTAGGTTCCTCTGAGAGGAAGCCCTGACCTTGAGTGTATCACCTGGATCCCTAGGCTGGTGTCATCTGCAAACGTGTTGAGAGTGCATCCCATTGCCTTCTCCAGGCCATTGATAAAGATGTTAGCACAGAATAAGTCCCAAAGAGACCCCTGCAGGTTCTATCACTTCTCATAGACATCCACGGGTTGGGATTTAATCCACCCATTAACTACTGCCCTCTCTGAGTCTGCTCATCCAACCAGGTTTTGTTTGGTTACTTGGTTTGGTTTGTTTCCAGCTTCAGCTGAAACCACCTGAATTCCTTCCTAGTCCATATTCTTCAAATATTGCCCCACATGGTAAACTCTGTTAGGACAACAGGTTACCAAATTTTATGAAATTTCAGTGAGAAAGGAAAGCTAAAGTTTTAATGTCTCCACAAACAGAATAGGAAGCTTCTACTGCTTGGATAAATTTGAGAGTCTGGCTAGGAGTGCTAAGAAGTCCTATAGTCTCTTAGTCGTTCTGTGCTTTACGTCATACGGGAGAGGTGTGGTCTTGCGAGCACCAACTGGGCATAAGTTTAGAAACTGGGGAGTTGAATTCCAGTTCTATTTTTAACATTAATTTGTCATACGCGTGGTCAAGTGAGAAACTAATCTCTGACCAAGGTTCAAGAATATAATACATAGACTTAAGGAGTTGTAGTGCCAGATGAGAAATGCCATCAGGGCACAAAGCCCTGATCCAGCAAAACATCGTTCTGCCGCCTGAAAACTCTTCAATGCGCGGCAATGGGTCAGCACCCCCTTAACAATCTTTGTGCCAGAGCAGGTACCATCAGCCCTCCTCCAACCAGTACAAAACCATCAGAAATTCCTCTGAACTACACAGTTCGCCAGGAGTCAATAACGTGTATGTGCTGATTGAGAACAAATTGATATTGCTGGGAAACCTGGCTGTGGCCACCACCAGTATTCATGGTCACATCACTGCTCCACAGTCTCTGCTTCCCCAGTCATAACAAAACAAGTCACCAAACAAAAGTCACCACTTTGAGACTGGCAGTGAAGAATCAGAATACTTCTTTTCTGAAGGATTATTTTAAATAAGCTCTGGATATCAAGAACGACCCTCTTCCCATTGCTAAAACCTCCGTACAGCTGTAACATTTAACCCAGCCCTGTAATAGGCTCTGGGTAGAATTGAAGAAGTATGACACCAAATCCGGGGATAAACATTTTGTTTTTCTACAGTGGATAAACAGGCATCCTTCTCTGTGCATTCCTCACTGGATCTTCAAGACTTTGCCAACGTGATTACACAATTCTTAACTAAATATTTGCCAACTGCAGCTGCGGTCCTAAGTGGTGCTGCTTGAAAATTCCTTTAGCAAAAAGAAGAAAAACATTATTACAGCACTTTTATTTTTAGCATCTTTTCTTTTTATGAAAAAATTCCATTTAAGAGTATTAGATGGCATGTTGAAATTAATAAGAACTTAAAAAAAAATATATCTACCAATAATTTTATATTTATTGCACTTAATTTAACAAATTATTGCACAAACTACATAGACAGCATTTTTCCTGTGAAATTATTATACTTAAATGAACTTTTGACAATGTATTAATTACAAGGACATGACCACATTTATTCTGCTGATCCGGTAATTACATGCATTAAAGAAATATTTATTCAGAAACCATGTAGTGTACT
Organism: Gymnogyps californianus; assembly: GCF_018139145.2. NCBI lineage: Eukaryota > Metazoa > Chordata > Aves > Accipitriformes > Cathartidae > Gymnogyps > Gymnogyps californianus. Next base: position 40,980,209 of record NC_059477.1, read on the forward strand.
TCAAAACAGGCTTTTATTGCCAAGTTACATTTCCTGTATACAACTGCCTTTTTGCCATTTATGAGCCTTTTTCAAACTTTTACAGAGGGCAGAAAGGGGAACAGAAATGCTTAGTAAACTCTGGACTGACAACTTTCTCTGCACACTTGAAAGGACCAGCAGTCTCTCGGTCAGAAGTAGATCTCAGGCTGGATGGAGAGGCTGGGGCAACTGTGTACAGATGGGTCCTACCTGGGCTTTAGACTGCCATTTTATGAGAAAAAGACAAGAAATAGGTTCAATAATTTGCATTCTAGCTGGCACAAAATTAATTTTTGTTCTCTAGATATGAAATCTATGCACCCCAGTGTACCTGTTATTTTGATACTAAAATTGCACAGCATTTGCCTTGCCAGATATGTAGATAGCCCTGACAATAAAGTTTTCTGCCATCGTAACATGCCTGACCACTCAATATGCACAGGTGAAATGGAAAAGCATTTCAGTCTTTGCCCATGTCACAGAGAGAGATACAGAGTGATAGCCAAATTGACCACCAAGTTTATTTTGCAGCTTGTGGCGCAGCCTTTGAGTTTCGCTCAACATTAAAACCTGTGAGTGACTAAAATAAGAAAGCCGGAGACTGAAAACCATAGGTCTCATCTCCAAAATTGAATCTAATTTTTCTTTTTAGCCAGTGTACATAATCACTCAAATTTTCACTTAGTATCTTATTTTCTTTTAAGGCCATCTAGTTCTGTTGTATTTGATAGCCAGTGTAAAAAATTGAAATATTCTCACTTGCATCACAATCTTTCCGTTAAGCAAAGGAGAACACCTTCACAAACGGAGAATGTTTGTCTAAATAAAAATAACACATTTCTGTCCTTTTCTCTAAAAGGATGTGTCATAATGCCAGGAAACATATTTATAGAGTCCTCTACTAATGAGCTGTTGTTGACTATCAGCAACAGCCAAAGGTTAGAGCCACCTGGAAAAACCACTGCATGTTGAAATAACCTAATTCTGCTCTATAGTTGTTCTTAACTGCTACTATATAGACCTGGCTTTGGATTCTTTTTAGCATGTCATTACTTTCATTTTAAGGAAAACTTATAATACAAGTGAGGAAAGAGTAAAGTTTGGAATTCTGAAGGAACAGCCTTAATTATGATAACCACCCCAGCCAAAAGAAACAATTTGTTATAAAAGAAGGGACGTCACCTACTATAAGTGGTCTCCCACTGAGAAAATACAAAGGAAAGCGCTAAGGGAAGCAGGCACGGTGGTCCAAATATTCTGTATGGAAAAACATGGGTTTATGTTCATTCATGGTTTAAGTCTCTAAATTAATACACAGGGACCTTTCCTACCCACGTTTACTCATGCAACTTGGTGTGCAGAATGTTATTCTAAGGTAATTAGGACTGTTCCATTGTATTTCTGCCTTAACAATTTTAATGAATATTTTTTTCTTTGATTGACTGAGAAATCCTTTGAATTGAAGTGCAATGGATCAAACAGACAGATGGAGTTACTGTACTAAAAGCAAATGAATATTGACATAAATAATCCTCGTTTACTTTCAAATACTACATTTTGATAAACTGACTGCCACAAGAGTATGGTTACTTCATAATCTCTATAAACCAGTTTAGAGGAAAAATACAGGCACTTTTGTTTTAAAGTGTAGACTTATTTAATCATTTATTTTACTCATTACTAGCATATAAATACATATATATATTCCACAAAAATAAAATCACTAAAATAGGGGGTTATTTGCTAGAGCTGACATCGAAAGAACTCTCTGGTGGAAAATACATCAAGCTGATCTTAACATTATAAGCTCTTTTTCAAACCAAATTTTAATTTTTAAGGTTTTCATGATTTCTGGCAATTGATTTTCATAGCTAGCTAAACTCTACTGCTGTTGTTTTATAAATAATCCTAATTTTCTGGATAATCTTTAAACAATGACATAAATGCCAAACTACTACTTCTCTCCATGCCTAATCAACAGTTTCTGAAAAAAATGGAAAACACGACTGGAAGAAAGCTAAGGAAACCTCTGACCAAGGACTTGACCGGCTGATTCGCATCTGCTTTGCAATACATGGTTAACCTGCAATCCTTTCCAGCAAAAGTGCTGCCTAGCCCACAGGCACTATATCGCTACCAGGGAAGGAACCATTTTCCACCCATTGCCAATGCCAGCCATAAGCATTTTTTTAGGAAACTGTTACTTCTTCTAGCCTTTTGTCCTGAAGGCTTTCCTTTTGGAAACACTGGCAATGAAGCAGAGTGAGTAGAAGACAGTAAAAGACACTAGACATAGAGACAGTAAAAATATTGTTCAACTTTTGGTTTCTCAGGGACCTCTTTTGTTGATCAAAAACTTTCTGTTTTGCCCCAACACCTAACAAAGATAATTGTTCAAGCTGTGTTACTTCACGGTTCCACTACTACTACTATTCCCTATTTCTTCCTTGATTTTACAGCCACTCCTCAAATAGCATTCCTGATAGCTTTCTGGCCTTGAAGTAGTATCATCCCAACACTCCACTTAAACTAACCACCTCTTCCACACACAAGTAAAGTATCTCTGCCCAAGACCTTGTGCTGCCACAAAGACATAGCTGAGTACTCGCAGGCCGAGCCAGTGAAGATGATACATACAGGAGCAGTACAGATGGGAGTTGAAAGAGGCTACCAAGAACGGTAAAGTGAGTTCTCGGGGAGATCTCAGTAGGAAGGCTTTCAGGAGGAGGTGTTTCTGAAGGAGTTCAGAGCAATGGAAAAAGCTCAGTGAGTGAAAAATGAATGGATATGAGATTTTTTGGGTTTTTTTAATTGAATGTGTTTAGAAAAAAATGAGTAGCTAAAAGAGAGAAGTTAAAAAGAAATTACTGCAATGTAGTTGAAGCAAGGATTACGGACAGCCCTGGTTCGACTCCTGGGTTGTAATGGGAATTGAGAGTGAGAGTACAAGGAAGGAAAGAGGAGCAATGTGCTAGTAGGGATGGAGAGTAAGGTATTTCAGTAGCTGCACTCTGGAAAGAATAAAGGGGAATGAAAAGCTTAAGGGGAAAAGATTACAGTAATCAGGAGAGCTAATGGCCACAACGGGCATGGTGGAGAAAGCGGAGATATAAAGAGGGAGCTGTGAGAAGACTAAGCTGGAAAATGAATATGTAAGAAAGAGAAAAGGATTAAAATTGACTTGGAAGCTGCAATCCTGGCACTGGGGAAAGAAAAGCAGAGCAGCCTGCCATGATAGTTTCAGGATGGGGAAGGAAAGTGTTTGAGGGAAAGATGACTACCTGCACCCAGTACTGCTCCATCTGATGTTGCCTCCAGCACAGGAACCATGTAGTCTTTTCTGAACGTGAGATAACTATACATTATTTAAGTGAAAACTGGAGCAGATTCTCTTTTCTTCTGTTACTGTTGACTATATGAAAAGGCCAGTGAAAAGTAAAGAGCATGCTTTCTCAGAGTAATTGCCACAATAGCTGACAGCAATGCTAGACTTTTTTACTGTAGCTATTAAGGCAGGCGGGGTAGTGATCACTCTTATCCTTCTTTAGTCATCCAAAATAACACAGAGAGGCACCAATCTTGAAGTCACATTATGATACCTGCATAAGTTAGCTTAGAGTCTGGCACACAGAATTAAAGCAGAAATCCTGGTTTAGTTAAAGGAAATGTTGACACCCACTGCAGTGGGGCCACAATTCGGCTCTAAGCAATTTGCCTCAAGTTGTATCGCAAGACAGCCAGACAAATAAAGCCAAGGTGTCTTAACTCCCAATCTTCTGGTCAAAAAAGCAGACAAAGTTTCCCTAGTAAATAAAGTTGGACTGGCATTTTCCACATAGACATTATCCAGTGCTGGTCCCTGGTGTTAGTGATGGCACTTGTCATAGAATCATAGAATGGTTTGGCTTGGAAGGGACCTTAAAGGTCATCTAGTTCCAACCCCCCTGCCATGGGCAGGGACACCTTCCACTAGACCAGGTTGCTCAAAGCCCCATCCAACCTGGCCTTGAACACTTCCAGGGATGGATGGGGCGTCCACAGCCTCTCTGGGCAACCTGTGCCAGTGCCTCACCACCCTCACAGTGAAGAACTTCTTCCTGACATCTAATTTAAATCTACCCTCTTTCAGTTTAAAGCCATTACCCCTTGTCCTACAAGGGTTACTACACACCCTTGTAAAAAGTCCCTCTCTGGCTTTCTTGTAGGCCCCTTTAGGTACTGGAAGGTACTATATATGGTACTATATATATATATATATGCTATAAGGTCTCCCTGCAGCCTTCTCTTCTCTAGGCTGAACAACTCCAACTCTCTCAGCCTGTCTTCGTAGGAGAGGTGCTCCAGCCCTCTGATCATCTTCGTGGCCCTCCTCTGGACTCGCTCGAGCAGGTCCATGTCCTTATGCTGGGGGCCCCAGAGCTGAACGCAGTACTCCAGGTGGGGTCTCACGAGAGCAGAGTAGAGGGACAGAATCACCTCCCTCAACACGCTGGTCACGCTTCTTTTGATGCAGCCCAGGATACGGCTGGCTTTCTGGGCTGCAAACACACATTGCCAGGTCGTGTTGAGCTTCTTGTCAACCAACACCACCAAGTCCTTCTCCTCAGGGCTGCTCTCAATCCATTCTCGTCCTAGCCTGTATTTATGCTTGAGATTGCCCTGACCCATGTGCAGGACCTTGCCCTTGGCCTTGTTGAAATTCATGAGGTTCACACGGGCCCACTTCTCAAGCCTGTCAAGGTCCTTCTGGATGGCATCCCTTCCCTCCAGCGTATTGACCATAACACACATCTTGGTGTCGTCAGCAAACTTGCTGAGGGTGCACTCAATCCCACTATCCATGCTGCCAACAAAGATGTTAAATAACACTGATCCCAATACCGACCCCTGAGGAACACCACTCATCACTGCTCTTCACTTGAACATCGAGCTGTTGACTGCATCTCTTTGAGTGTGACCATCCAGCCAATTCCTTATGCACTGAGTGCTCCATCCCTCAAATCCATGTCTCTCCAATTTAGAGACAAGGATGTTGTGCGGGACAGTGTCAAATGCTTTGCACAAGTCCAGGTAGATGATATCAGTCACTCTTCCCTTATCCACCAATGCTGTAATCCTGTTGTAGAAGGTCACCAAATTTGTCAGGCATGATTTGCCCTTAGTGAAGCCACGTTGGCTGTCACCAGTCACCTCCTTATTTTCCATGTGCCTTAGCACAGTTTCCAGGAGGATGTGCTCCATGATCTTGCCAGGCACAGAGTTGAGACTGACCGGCCTGTAGTTCCCCAGGTCTTCCTTTTTTCCCCTTTTTAAAAATGGGGGTTATGTTTCCCCTTTTCCAGTCAGTGGGAACTTCACCAGACTGCCACGACTTCTCAAATATGATGAGTGTGGCTTAGCCACTTCATTCGCCAGTTCCCTCAGGACCCTTGGATGTATCTCCTCAGGTCCCATGGACTTGTGCACCTTCAGGTTCCTTAGATGGTCTCGAACTTGATCTTCTCCTACAGTGGGCAGTTCTTCATTCTCCCAGTCCCTGCCTTTGTCTTCTGCGACTTGCATGGTGTGGCTGGAGCACTTGCCGGTGAATACTGAAGCAAAAAAGTCATTGAGTACTTCAGCCTTCTCCATATGCCAGGTAACCAGGTCTCCCGTTTCCTTCCAGAGAGGGCCCACATTTTCCCTAGTCTTCCTTTTATCACTGACGTACCTATAGAAGCTTTTCTTGTTGCCCTTGACATCCCTGGCCAGATTTAATTCTCTCAGGGCTTTGGCTTTCCTAACCTCATCCCTGGTTGTTCCAACAATTTCTCTGTATTCCTCCCAGGCTACCTGTCCTTGCTTCCACCCTCTGTAGGCTTCCTTTTTGTGTTTGAGTTTGTTCAGGAGCTCCTTGTTCATCCATGCAGGCCTCCTGGCGTTTTTGCCTGACTTCCTCTTTGTTGGGATGCATCGCTCCTGACCTTGGAGGAGGTGATCCTTGAGTATTAACCAGCTCTCTTGGGCCCCTCTTCCCTCCAGGGCTGTATCCCATGGTACTCTACCAAGCAGATCCCTGAAGAGGCCAAAGTCTGCTCTCCTGAAGTCCAGGGCAGTGAGCTTGCTGTGTGCCCTCCTTGCTACCCGAAGGATCTTGAACTCCATCATTTCATGGTCACTGCAGCCAAGGCTGCCCTTGAGCTTCACATTCCCCGCCAGCCCCTCCTTGTTGGTGAGAACAAAGTCCAGCACAGCACCTCTCCTCATTGGCTCGTCCATCACTCGGAGAAGGAAGTTGTCATCAACGCATTCCAGGAACCTTCTGGATTGCTTATGCCCTGCTGTGTTGTCCCTCCAACAGATATCGGGGTGGTTGAAGTCCCCCATGAGAAACTGGGCTTGTGAACGAGAAGCTGCTCCTGTCTGTCAATAGAAGACCTTATCTGCTTGGTCTTCCTGGTTGGGTGGCCTGTAGCAGACCCCCACTATAATGTCACCTGTCCCTACCCTCCCTTTAATCCTGACCCATAAGCTCTTGGTCAGCTCCTCATCCATCCCCAGGCGGAGCTCCATGCACTCCAGCTGGTCACTGACATGGAGGGTGACAGCCCCTCCTCGTCTCCCCTGCCTGTCCTTCCTAAAGAGCCTGTATCCTTCCATTCCAACCCTCCAGTCACGGGAGCCATCCCACCATGTCTCTGTGATGCCAATAAGATCATAGCCCTGCAAGAGTGCGCATGACTAACTCCTCTTGTTTATTCCCCATGCTACCTGTGTTTGCACAGAGGCATTTAAGTTGGGCCCCCGATGAAGCTGACTTACTGGCTGGAGTGGCTGGACTTCCTTTGTGCTGCTCTTCAGGTGCTCTCCTGCTGACCTGTGATCCCTCTCCAGGCTCTGGGAATCTGCTGCTGGCACTGGCATCAAACTGGTAGGACTGGGAGGGATCAAGGTTCCCCTCCCCTGGCAACTTCAGTTTAAAGCCCTCTTCACCAGCTTGGCAAGCCTATGACTGAAGATGCTCTTCCCCTTCTCTGACTGATGGACCCCGTCAGCCCCCACTAGACCAGGTTTCTCAAAGCGAGTCCCATGGTCTAAGTAGCCAAACCCCTGGCTGTGGCACCAGTCCCGTAACCACTTGTGGACTCGCCAGATTCGACTGGCCCTTTCAAACCCCTTCCCTTTGACCGGGAGGACTGAGGAAAAAACTACCTGTGCTCCAGAGTGCCTTACTGCTGCTCCCAGGGCTCCGTAATCCTTCTTGTTACTCCTCAGACTGCTCCTGGCTGTATCACTGGTGCCCACGTGAAACAACAGCAATGGATAATAGTCAGTGGATTGTGCGAGGCTTGGTAGCCTAGCCTCTTGGTGACATCCCTGATACAGGTCCCCGGTAAGCAGCACACCTCTCTAGAGAGTGCGTCAGGTCAGCAGATGGGTGCCTCCGTACCTCTCAGAAGAGAGTCGCCTACTACTATCACCCTTTGGCTCTTCTTAGTTGCTCTGGTTGTTACACGGGGAGCAGATTGGGCTGCCTTACTCAGCTCCAGCGCTTCTCCTGATGTGACGGGTCTTTCTTCTTCAGTCTGCAGAGCGGCGAAGCGGTTCTGCAAGGGCACCTCAGGCTTCAGGGGAAGTCCCTTCCTCCTGCAGGTCCTTGCTGTTGCAAGCTTCCATTCTTCCGCATTATTGGGCCCCCTCCCTTCTGTGTGTGCTGGTGGGGGAGGTTTTGACTGTTTGGCCGTGGGCTGTGAGTCCACCGCAGACTGCGCTTGGAACCAGCTACCTAACTCCTTCTCAGCCTCCCTGATGTTACGCAGCCTTCTCACCACCTCTTGCATCTCAGCCACCTGCTGCAGGACGTCCTCCACCTCCACCAAGGACGTGGTGGAAGAGCTGGAGTCGCCAACCTGGAGTTGACCTGGAGTCTTCTTGGAGTGAAAAAAAGTATAATGTATAGCTTTGGTGAATTCTTCACTGATTATATTTATTTGGGAACAGTGTTATACCTAATCTGATTGAAACCTTTCATTTCTCATAGGGTTTTCCCAATAATATGCATACTGAATACTTAGGCTCAAAAATCCCTCATTAGTGGATTTGAATACGTTAAACGACTCGTTCATCCTTGCTCTAAACCCAACTTGTTTTGTGACATTGAGAAAGTGACTTTTTGGAAGTGATGGCCCTCTCTAGGTCATCCGCAAGTTATCTGGGCTTGATGGAGATATTACAGAGTGATGCATGACGGTCTGTGCCAGAGCATGTGACCAAAATGGTCTCTTTGGGAGTTAAATATCATACTAACTCATGTCGCTTTTTCCTACTTTTTAAATATTTCAGCAGTAAAGTGGCTGTTATGTACCTGACAATAACTGGTATGGTACCTACGGATGAGGTTAGCCTTTGCTTTTCATCACTTCGCAAGAACAATAACCATGACTGTCACACTGGACAGATTTTGTTTCTCTCTTTTAAGAAGAACCAACAAAGTCGAACAGACATGTTTTTGGTTTACGGAAAACAACAGGCCATTTGACAGGAAAACAATGTCATTGTGTGATTTTAGACCCTTTTACTACTATAACAAACATTAATTTTGAATATAGAATAACCACTGCAAGGTGGATCTAAAGTGGATGCTGCTAAAGGTTATGCAAATGTAGGAAATTATAATTCTATCTCAATGTCATTACATGTGTCTACTTAGATGCACATTTTCTGCTATGTTTAAGTTAAACAAAACACTAAATGACTGTGTAGTATGACATCTCATTAATATGTTTCCATTCACATCTGTGCCTTTAGTATTAAAAAAATAGGCTGTTCTAGTGATAAGAGATTAAGTCCTTTAATTAGAAACAAATGACAAATCACTGTTAACCCCATGTGATGCTTTCTAAAACTTCCATCAAATATTCCCCTTAAAACATTATTAAGCACAAGTTCAGCAGATCTACTTCCTAGAAAGTGCTATTTAACAAAACCCAGGCAGGATGTTAATACTGAGGCCGAATTACAGGTTGCCAATGCGTTTCCTGCAAGGGGATTGACAGGGGATCATTTTGTTATGGGGCCACCTCCAGCGTGTTGTGACAACCAGTCATTACACCTCTGAGCACAGCACTCAGCTGTAGGTTTCTACAGGATGCAAATAGCTCCAAATGGGTTCAATTTAGAGACAGCAGATAATGTATCATTCACTTCTTTAAGGTAGAAGCTTTTAATTTTCAAGGAAAAATCTGGAAATAAAGATCTACTTAACAAAGCACGCCAGAAAAATTGAGAATAGAAATAACTATTATAAAAATAAAAAGCTTAACTTGCTTTTTCCACTTGTCTCAGAGACATACAGGCTGTGTTAGCCAGCATCCCTATTTAGGATGCCATACAATTGTTCATTTAAAATCTGTGCTTTGCAACTAGTGACAAATACTAGGGAGTAAGATTTCATATTTGCATGGCAACCCTTTCATCTTGAGTAATCTCAACAGATTTTGCAAAGTACCCATACATAAGATCAAAACGGAGAGCAATAATTAATAATGACAACTAATTCATGGCATAGGCACAGTCATAGTTACCAATAAATAGTTTTACCAAAAAAAAACCAGGGACAAAAAATGCCCAACCTGTTTAAAAATGGCCATTTTTATGAAACACAAGAAAGAATTTGCTAGTTCAAAACACAAGTATTGCAAGCTTACACATTTTTAAAAGAAGTGCTGAATATGTAGTAAACAAAGACAGAACTCCAGGTATGGAACAAGCAACAGGTTCACGAAGTTTTGATTGTAACTTATGCACTTCTGTCATCTTATTCTTGCCAGTGAGCTCCAAACACAGTGCTAGAGTTTCTCAAAGTCCACTTCTTCAGGAAATTTTCCACAGCTGATAAGTCAAGAGGCCTTAAATGTCTGTAATTAACAGATCTACTCTCTCTCCCTCCCTTCTGTTCTATGTATATATATACATACATATATCTACCTAACTATCTGTGTAATATACTTTTAAGTATCTCATATATATAATAATTGGGGGGGGGGTTGTTTTGTGGGGGTTTTTTTAAATGAAATATGGGCACCTACAGAAAGACACTTCAGTGGCTAATGAAAACTGTTTTCCACAACTACCTGGCCATCACAGCTTTTAGCAAGCACTACATACAACTTCAAGAGTTCGCGTGTTTATTCGTTTTTGGTTTGGGTTGGGTTTTTTCTCATCGTCCACAACACTGTGATTTAACATAAATGGAAGTTAACATCTGACAAAGCCAGACAGAAAATGTTTGTGTACTGAAAAACGCTGGCCAAAGATGCAAATGTGGGTGCACTCCTGCAATCTTACTGTAAATACAGTCCAGAAGGGAGGTACTTGGCTATTACATGATGTATAAGAGAGCTGGAGATTTGGTATCAAGTGTATTTCTCTTTGTCTTCAAAGTAAAGGAAGGAATATGCAAATCAAAAGCCAAAGCAAATTAAAGGTACTTTGTAACTGACATTTTAATTATCTTGTTTGGATATTATTCGTTTTATTTATTCTTCTAAATGCAAACAATTCTGGACCACTGTATAAATATTATCTCCATTGGAAGTCTACAGTACCTCTAATAAAAACGTACCATTGCTTGGCTACCAAATCCAATGAAACTTATTCTAAACATACTGTATTCATTATAACAATGTAGTTCTGCATAACACACAAAAGACTTTGGAAAGAGGGGACAGTTTAAAACAGGCCAGTGAAAAGATGTAATTAGAGCTGTGTGGGCTTGGCAAAACCCTCTCGACAAACAAGCTTGAGGTTACTTTTGCCAAAGCACTGCAGGCTTACTGAGGTTTCATTACGGCGAGGAGAGCTTAATTCTGGTAAGTATCAGGTACAATAGGATGTAATCAAATATAAAATAATAATAAAAAAGAAGCCAAATGGGAAAGAAGAAACTGAATCCTACTCAATGAGAGAGTTAAAATACAACCAGCATATTAACTGGCTGTGTTACAAGTGGTTTCAGTTGGTGCAGGTTTGTTTGGAAAGAGGAAAACCTGCAGATGAATTAGTAGGATTATCACGAGCAATTTATTTTCTGAAAACACTGTCAGAGCCCTTGTCTGTACTTGGACTTTTCCCACAAATATACAGGGAGTTTCCTATCTTCTGATGACCACGCAGATGCATTTGACGAACACAGCATGCACACACAAACACACGCTCATGACTTGCTCACGTGGCAGCCATAAGTTATTCGGGATTGTTTCATCTTCAAGGGGAATGAACCTTTCCAAAAAGGAGCACGTAAACAACTGATCCAGCTTTGATTGCTGTTGGACGAGGGAGAGACCAGAGCATGTATTTGAAGTGTTTCAAAAGATTTAGAGCTTCAGAGGGAAGCGTGCAACTCTTGGTGCTCAGGCACAGCAGACAAGGACCTTCCTGTCCTCCACCAAGCACCCTGCTTTCTGCAGGAATGTTCCCACCCATGCACAGGCAACGTCCTCAACACTGAGGAACATCATTGGAAGCTGGCTTGTCCTTGTAAAACCTGGCTTCCAGCAGTTATCCTTTAGAAGTGCCCCAACTCGGATCCTAGACATCTGGTGAAAACGCACAGCTGTCCAAACCAGGATCCTTTGTCTCTCTTTTGGTCCATGTAGCTAAATCAATCCCCCCCAAACGAAACACAAGGTGCCATAATTGGATCTCCCCCTGTCCCCAGTTCTAGGCACATGGCTGTCCTGTTCTCTTGTCTTGCTCCCACTGGTATCCTGAGCAAAATGGTCCCTGTTAGGAAAGCAGCCTCTGCCCAACCCCCTGCCCTTCGGTCTTCGCAGCAGACCTTGCCCTGCTCTGCCTGGGATGGAGAAGGACCAACCATGGCAGTACCCTCTGCCACTTGGAAAAGCAGCATTTTCCAGCATCTAACAGAGTACAAAAGCAGCTGTAATAGCTGTTGGTCCCCCTCTGCCTTGCCGTTATTACCAGGAGCTCTGAAATACTGCACCCAGGCAATAACCCATGAATACACCAACAGGTAAGCCCTATGTCACACATCCATCTCCTGCAGACAAATTCTCTGTTAAACGAAACAGAATTTCATTTCTCAGAGAACAGACTTTTTCCACATCAACTATTAGCAAGAAACAATCAAAATGGTCCAACTCAGTCTGCTAAAATTAGGCTTGAAACCCTATATTCTGAACGTGAGACATGAGCTGGAAAGGTGCAGAGTGCTCGCACACCTGCTCATTTCGGTGGGTGCTGTGTGCAGGCCGTCAGGGTGCCGGGGGGGCATCAAACCACTTCAGTTTGGATGCCTAAATATAGACCTGGGATCCTAAATTTAGCTTCATGGCCTTAAATTTTGGCTTAGACTTCATTTGGAAGCAAAACAGCTAAACCAGTTGTTAAACCACAACCTCGGTCAGCTGGAAAAAAAAAAAAAAAAAGAAAAGAAAAAAAAAAGGGCCGAGCCCTGTATGATGCTATTGCATTACACTTCACTAAAGGAAACAGTGTGGTTTTAGCAATTCCCTTGATTCACTCCGCATTTCTGCATCACTGGAGGAAGGCTCGGGCAGCCCCCGGTGCGACGGCATGACCGGTGCCAGCCCGCGGTCTTGCTGTGCCACAGCAGAAACTCAGCCCTGGCATCCCACAGACACACTGGATAGCAAATCGATGGGGAAAAAAGCCCAGGAACTTCCGTCTTCCCAAACACCGCTGGGGGAAAGCAGGACTGAGGCCAGCCCAGCACCACCAGCCTCTGCACCACGGCTCAATTTGCCCAAAATCAGGTCCTATATGCATGTTCCTGTGGGGCAGAGGAATTGCTTTCAACCCTTCACAGCCCACAAGACATTTTGCTGTTAGGGACATGTCAGAAAGGTGCTGTATAATCACAGTAATCACTGTGGACAGCCGTAATAATAATAGTGATAAGAATATTTAGATATTTTCATCTTCAAAGCACTTTTAAAATATCTGCTAACAGATCTCCCCAGCCGCTGTCTAAAGAAGACAAAAATTATAACCCTGCTGACACTCAGGGGTGGCAGAGATTTCTGTGGGGATTAACGATGCCATTCTCATCACAGCCAGGCTGCGTTGCTGCCATTTTACAGATACGAAAAGCAAGGTTCGATGGAAACTGGTGGTTCTCCCTGTCATACCAAGAAGCTGTGTGGGGATTCACATTTTGGTGCTCTCAGACCTGCTCCATCCTCCAGCCCACTAGGAAACACTGCACTTGGTAAAGAGTCATAATTTGGGGGGGACAGAAGAAAATTCAAGAATCTATGTTTTGTGATTTTTTTTATTTTATTTTTTTTAATCTGCATTAGGATTTGCAATACCCCAGGATTTTATTTCCCGTGCACTCTCGCCTAGGGGCCAGGTGGGACATCTAGGGGAGGAACAAACCAACGCTACTGCTCATGACCTCTTTACCTCTGGTCCAGGAACACCTCCTGCTTGTGGTGGGAAATCCACAAATTGGACCCAAAAGCAGAGTCGTGACTGGCCTTTGAATGGACTTTCAAGTTTATTACAACGGCTTCGTACAACTCTGGTCTTCCCTTTATATTTAATTAATAGTTTAGAGTTTGCAAGCTCCTTTATTTACCTATCCAAAAACCAGCCATTTATTTTTAGGGAAACGCGTGCCGGTGTTCAAAATCTGGACAATCCCTTTAGCTGCAAGGAGGTGCAAGGATGTCTCCAAAGCAAGCTGTGTTAATTTAAGGTTGACAAAATGGCTGTGGGTGCATACAGCAACATACCAAGTTATCTTGTGCACATATAGGTTGATTTTAGTTCTAATCATTAGGTTTTTGGACCTAAATCTTAAACCACTTGAATTCAGATGAACTGCCACCCTGGAAGAAGAGTCTCAAACAGGTGGATTGCTCACAACCATCACCTTCCCTAGCTCTGACTTGGCTCCACCACCTCCCTTGATAGTTAAGTTCCCATTCTGGCAGGCAAAATAACCTGATTTAAAAAAAATAATTATTTATTAAATGTTAATAAATGAAGTTGTTCAATTAACTCAGGTTCTGGAGATGTTTTTCTTTTGTAGAAGGTTGTAGTCCAAAGCCACAGCCTGATAAGAACCTGAGATCCCAGGGGGAAAACACTATTTAACCCCTAGTTCAACTCCTAATGAAAGGAAACATAGAAATGTAGCTATAATTCAAGATATTGTATGGAAGTCTTCAAAGTTTTTTCAAAAATATAAATTACAAGAGATTATTGATTTTTAAAAAGCTTACTTCAACAATCAGCTTTCTATCTCATTCTATTTCTCTCTCTCTCGTTTATTCATTTCCTTATGTAAAAGAATTTAACCAAAGGAAACTAGCATTTTAATTCAATTTCTCCTATAAAATATATAATTTTATTTTGTCATAATGGCTGCTTTTATTTCCAGAGTCAGATTTTATTTAAATTTCAGTCCATTAGGAACAAAACTTGCCATTTTCTGATAAACAAAATCAGCAGGGAAGCCTCTTCAAACTAGGAATGTATTTTCTATCAACCTTTATTCTAGCTGGTCTAAATGACAGGTATATTCCACTTTTCCTGCGTTTAGTTTTAAAGATTCTATGGGGAGGAGGGCGAATAAAGGGAGTGACATTTCTAACAACAAAACTAGCAATCAGAAAAGCAGCCCCATGACAGGCATATGGAAGAAATGAGGAAAAAAAATTAAAAAAAAAAATATAATCCATCGCTTTGGACCACCAAAGAGGACTAATATGAGTCATTAACAGAAAACCGTTAATTTTCCTCCCTGTGACTGCTGTTTGTAGAAGTACTCGAACCTTTGAGATTCAGTCATTTAACTGTTTCTTGGTAGGCTGGAAAATAGACTCCAAGGAATCCATTTAAAAAAAAAAAAAGCAGCAAAAACCTAAAATAAATGTAAATGTAGAGTTTGTTAAAAAATAAAGATCATTGCTTAAAGCTGCACTTAGTTTAGCCAAAAATCAGATGGTGAGATGACAGCTTTCACGAGTGAAAATAACATCCTGCGGTGTCATGTTCTGTTCTAGTCGAACCAGCATCGCCAAAGTCAGCATTCGACCCGATGTGCTGAAATTTAGATCCCTGGCCCAGTCCGACAACTGGTTTTCCCTCAGAACTACCTTTCAGCTTGGTGTTTTTCTTGGAAGGAGGCGGTAGTCTTGAGCATGAGGGTAAAGTGAGCAGCCACAGTAAATGCACGTCAAGGCTTCCAACAAGCCGGGTAGAGCTTTGGAGCTAACATTAAAATGTTTATTGGGTCCGTGGGGTCCCCCATTCAAGCATGGGGCCATGCAGTCACTTTTGGGGATTTTAAAAAAATTGTTTTCTTAATTTTCAACTTTGGCACGTATCCCACAACACGGCGCAGAGGTGACCTGCTGACCGCCTGAGAAACAGCAAACACTGTAGAGCTCTCAGAGTGTCACCATTTCTTGTAATGCCCAGACTAGAAGGGAAGATCCTACCGAGACCTTTGCTGGAGAGCGAAGGTACAACCCCACGGAGGGAACGGCTGTCCGCAGGATGCTCTGCACTGGGGTCCAGCATCCCCCTTCCATAGTGACAAACCATTTCAGAGCAATGACTCGACTGATGCTGGACGGTTGCACGGCAAGGACCGAGAGGAGCGACTGCACGCGGCTGTTTTCATCAGCACTTCCCACTGTCACTCAATGACCGCGGTTTTAAAAATCCTTAATCCACACGTTGGGAAAGCAAATAAATCAGGCATGCTTCTAGCGAATCTGAGAAATTGGGTGATACAGGCAGGACCTTCCTTCTGCAAACCTGAGCAGTTTAGGGCAGCGGCATCCGATGATTTGGAAGTAGAAAACTGCCCGCAGGAGCTAAGGAGAGCAGCAGCAAGTGGGTATTTCGGTGCATCTAGCTCTAAAATGTTTCCTGACCTCCGAGCAGCACTCCTCCTGGGCAATATTAACAATCAAAATTCTAGATTAAGCCTGTGGGCCGTAAGCCAGTTTCTTTCAGGTTTAGTGCAACCAATATAGCTCCTCTGCAGGTCATTACTCCACGTTTTCACTACGGTAAGGGAGAAAGGCATCTGGACATATCTAGACCGTACTCAGCACCTGGAGTATAAGTCCCCCGAAATCCAAGCCCCGGTAGTCAGTGTGGGAGGAAGGCACTCCCGCAGTTCCCTGTCCGACTGCGTGGGGTTTTTTTCGGTCACCGCTGGAACGTTTTCTGCAATCTCTTTTCTAGCACTGGCCTTTCTGGTTGAAAAAGTCTAGATTCTTCTAATCTTTGTTTTGTTTTTTTACTAATTCTGACATGAGGATTCACAGGATATTCCAAAAGGGGAGAAAAACTAAGAAGTTATTTCAGTCCTAAGAGACTTAGAGGATTATTTCCTTGTAAAATACAAATGACAGTTTTCCTGTAATGTTTCTCCTACATAATGCACATGTTAATCCTTAATTTCCTTTGCCAGATGCAGTGTAATCCTTCTCCTGCAGACACCACACAACAACTACTGTTGAGAAAACAGGAGCAAGAGAAGTTCATCCATTCAAACGTGGTAAAATGCAACTTCACTGTCCAACTTCTTGGGTTATCCTTGAAGGCAGTCATACAGCCCTAACACAGAAAGATGCAACTCTCTGCATTCACAGTTCACTCCTCTTTAGAAAATAGCCGAATTGCTTTTGGTACCTCATTTCAACCAAACTCCTTCCTTGAAGCATGAGACAGGTCAGCCAAAGAGCTGTTATTACTTCAGCCATTGCAACAAACTGCGACAAAATCTACATCAATATACGGAAGGGGGTTTCCATGAATGTGTCACAATCCACTTGTTTAGCAGTTGCTTTTTGTCACTTGTTAATGATTTGTCATGCAAAGAGACCATGCCATTAATCTTACGCAGGTTCAGTAAATTAGTTTGTAAACAACACCTTAAAGGTCTTTAAGTACAAAAGCAAATATAAAATGTGTTTAGAAAAAAATCTATCACACCCCATTAAAAAAAAAAATCTGGATCTGGTTGGGTTTGCAGAAAGGACAGAGAAATGGCTGGTAAACCACACAAAAGTCCATTTTCAATTTATTGTGGTCTGTTTTCATTAAGTCACTGTATATGATTGGGTATTAGTTCCTCAAAATAATTATTCCTCAGCCACTCTGGTACATTGAGTTTTTCTCCCAGCTATGACTGAAGGAATAATTACCTTCCTCCTTAGTTCTACCTACAGCATGAGTGCCCATTAATCTGGTCATGATATTAAGAGTGGAACCAGTTTGGGGGATTTGGGCTATTACAGAGAGTGAACATCCCGAGCTGTTTCGGTGCACTTCAGCCCTGCTTTTGCCGCACTGAAGGGACAATGAGAGCAGAGCCAGCTCCTTAGCCTGGCAGCAGGACATGCTCGGAGGGGAAACCTGGCTCCAGCCTGGTCCAGCCCTGGCTGTCTCAGGGAGAAAAACCCCAGGGTGAGGATCTTAGCCAGCCCTGCTGAGCCTTCCTCTGGCTGGGGCCAAAGTGCACTTCCCCCATTTCATTTCTAAGGGAGAAACTTTTTACGATGAGGGTGGTGAGACACAGGAACAGGGTGCCCAGAGAATTTGTGGATGCCCCATCACTGGAAGTGTTCAAAGTCAGGTTGGACGGGGCTTTGAGCAACCTGATCTAGCGAAAGATGTCCCTGCCCATGGCAGGGGGGTTGAACTAGATGATCTTTAATAGATGATCTCCCTTCCAACCCAAACCATTCTGTGATTCTATAAGAGTAGTTTCTAAGCAAGGAGTTAATGCGCCCAGCACCAGCCTGTTGCTAGAAATTTAGAGAAGAGAAACATCAGTCTCACTACCACATATGGGGAAAAGAAACATGTTCACCTACATATTTCCCATGAAGATCAAAATATCTCGTACGCACAGTGCAATACCTTGTATGCTTTATATGCGTAAATGCATGCTCTGTTTTCCTAAAGACACCTTACAGAAAAAAAAATTACCTGTCTCCTGACTCTCCCTTTGTATATACAGTGGAAAGTTTTCTACTTCATGTTGTAGTTCTTTGGGGATTTCCTCCGTGTCCTTGTTTCTTTCCTATTTGATCACTGTAGGGAGAAAAGTGTAAAGATCTCCATAGCAATCAGCCGATCCAGCTCCTTCATTTATCCTCTGCTGAAGCCAGAGGGAAATTTTCTGAGCAGCACAAAGCGTGGGGCAATCTGCCTGTTGCCGCTCTGGTGTGCCCTTGGGACCGACCCTGCACCAGGAGGGAGCTGCAGCCCCTGCCCCTGCCCCGCAGCAGGTCCACCCTTTCGCAGCCCCAGAGGCCAACACATTTTTGCCCTGGTATGGGTGGTTATTGTGCCCATGGCAATTGGCCTGCATTTTGTTGCAGTTTCACTGTATATGTCTTTCGGTGGTAATCATCCTTTTCACGTATGCTGTGAAGGACTTAAATCTCATCTGCTCTTCCTAAACATTTGCAGAGAGGTTCAACAGTGAAGTTTCAAAGTTCTGCTTTCTCCTGCTCCATCTTCTTTTTTTCCCCCTACATCTTTCTATATGAAGTGATCAGCAAACACCAAGTGCTGACAGAGCCAAGAAAGTCTGTACTACAAAGTACTGTAAAGTCATCCAGGTATTTGTATCCACTCAGATAAGGCGTTAATCAAGCAGCAACCTAAATTAGGCCACAAGTGCTAAGTCCAGCTGTACCTATCCCATCTCTCCAGCTATAGCACCCCAGAGGCTGCAGAAAGAAACTCCAGAAGTTTGATTTAATCAGGGTCTTTGCAAATGGTTCCTGATGGACTCCCTAAAGCCTCAGTTTCCCCACAGCTGAGGGAGAGACCCAGAGGTGACACTGAGCTTTAGATTTTAAAGCGTGCAATTAAGTCATGCAGAAGAGTTGCAAGAGAGACACAGGAGCCGCGTGGCACAAAACCCTGCAGGGAGCAAGCACTCAGCATCTCCCTCTGCCCCCAAACGTGGGTCTGGCACGCGTGCACACACCCCACGCACACCCTCAGACCTGGGGGCAAAGTCAGGGAGAGCTGTACAGAAACTTGTTAGACTTCGTGCGTTCAACAGCTGAAGGTTATAGACGACCAATAATGTAGTTTTGTGCATAGTCAGTCTATCCAGTTATCCAAGAGATCCTGGCGATACCTATATTCCCACTCCATCTTTACAAAATATACTCAAGCAATACATATTGCAAAATAGTTGTCTCGAGTAATTAAAGTGTAAGCGGTAATGCTAAGACACTGTATTGTCTAAAGCATGAAATTCAACAGTTCCCTGAGATTAATGTCCTGTTCCTGTAACTTGGTTGTTCTTGGCTTAAGTAGTCAACATAATGCTACTCATTACAGACAGCAGTGACATCTATATCCAAGGGGGAAATATGGTTCAAGTCAGCTTTCGTGTTTAAATATTAGTAGTAAATTCAAATTCAATTTCACATGATCAGTCTATGTGACACTAACTACATCAAGGTAGACTTGGGGATTTCTCAACTCTATATTGAAGAGAATTACATGACTGAAAACTAATTAGGGAAGCACATAAAGTGAATTTATTTAGTATTCTCTTGTATGTAGTTAACTTAAAGTAATGTATCAAATTTCCTACAGAAAAATGTGGCTACATAACACTGAACAAAATGCATCAGAAATCAGATCAAGCAAATTATCTTTTTTTTCCTTTTAAAACTGAAAGTGTTTAAGCTGCAAAGAAAAAAACTATAATAGTAGGGATTTTTCCTCTGGAGGAGTGCTTTGGTACCGTGTCTCACACAGGGAATAAGAAACAGTTGCAATGCAAATAAGAAAAAGCAGTCAAATGTTATTTGTCTCTCCTGACCAAATAGCACCTGAATTTTGCTTCCCGAAGCTCCCGGGTGCGTTTCTGCGACAGCAGCGCCCTACGCATAGCCGGAGCAAAGCCCAGCGGCTGCTGTGCAAGCAGGAGCGCTGCACCGGCGCCCTGCACAGAGCAGGATTGTTCCACAACAGCGTTCAAAACGAACATGTGCACCATGCTAAAAAAAACCCCACTCTTAAATCTTTTATCTCATCCCTCGCACAGACCTTTCCTCCTGTCTACATAATGTTTTAAGATGAACCCACCTCCCCCCGCCTCTCCTTCTCCCCTCGTGATGCCGTGCCGTGACATTTGGGCTGTCTGTCTTCTCCCTCTTCCTCCGGTCCCTCTGCAGCAGGCAGGTTACCTGCCAGCGAGTCAGAGACGAACGCTGCATCCCGAATGCACGGCGCTAGTGACAAAACGTTACCTACGAATGCAAGATAAATGTTTTATAATGCTTTTGCTGCATGTTATAAATGATAACTAGATGCCAATAGATGTCTTATGAAGTATTTATATCCTATTGTCGTTATTGTTGCGCTACAGCTTTGAATAAAGCAAATGCAGGTCTAAGTGCTGGTGATGATAACGTATTAACAAAGCCATTTATGATAAATGGACAAACCTTTGAGGGTCACTGACACTTTGACAAGCACTACATAGGCATTTTTGCCTCTAATGTTTTTGCTCCATTTTTACCACCCAACTGAAGTAATTGCATTTTAACAACAATAACAAAATATTTTATTAACTGGGAAGAAACAAATAAACCTGACTCTCCTGAAGGTGATGGCACTGAAATAAGAGGGTGATGTGCCTGCAATGGCAAAGGGATTCATCCCGTTCACTACCTGCAATACTGTCCTGAAGAGCAGAACAGAGGACCACATCATGTCCAAAAAGTTTTTGCACTGCAAGAGGGTAGTTCCTTTAGCTTCAGCCTGCGTTTATGGTTGCTCTTCCGAAGGCAAAACACTTTTTGCACCCTATCAGAAATGATATCTGCAATAGGAACTTCGCTGAAGTTTGCTCATCGACACATCCCAGTGGCACTTGTGGTTAAAAGCTGCCTGTTATGTACAAGGACATGGGAAATGGAATATTGCACTCAGGTTTTTTGTGGGGAAAACTCCAACATGCAGCCGTTGACCCCTGGATCAAGACAATGTTGCTCCAAATTTTTGCTCTGCTTATACGTTCAACAACAACATTCAGGTTCATACGTTGGTCAAGTCAGATGAAGCAGACCAGGTCAGCACCTGTCTGCAAATCTGCTTTAAAACAAGCAAGCAAAAACCCAAACTTATCTCCTCATATTGTAACCATAGCTGGGAGTATAAGAGGAAATCTCAGCAAAAGCTGATGGGAAGCGTGCTCGGGCAGTGCCCATTTCTCTCCCCGACTCGGAGGGCAGTTGGGTGATTAGCTCCGCTGTAGAAGTCTGCGTTGCAAACACCAGAAGTCAGATAAGGCAAATCCTATCCTGGGGGATAATCTATTTTTTACTTAGGCATGCTCAAGAAAGACTAAAGTGATGAGTAAACAGATTTTTGAGGACGTATTTTTAAGCTGTGTTGACTGTGGAGTGGGGAGACCATCCTCTTGCATCAGGAGATGAATTTGCCCACGGTTGGGAAGTCAAACTCTGCTCCCTGCCAGCCTGGGAGCATGCTGCAGGGTCTTTGTGTCCCAGAAGCTGGGTTTCCTTACTCAAGTAGCACATTTCTTGAGAGACAGAAGGCTAAAGTTTGCAAAATAAAATAGAATCCCTTTCCAGTTTCTTACATGCACTTTTGGTAAATGCAATGCTGTTGATTGCTCAGGATTTTCCAAAATGGGACGCTATCAGTCTCAGATGCCCACTCTTCTGGTACAAGAGGCAGCGATACAACTATTAGATTCAATATAAATAGCAAAACCTAAATTTAAATAGAAAAACATTGGCAAAAATAGATGTTGAATGGAACAGGGAACTTTGAAAAGAAAAACAAAATAAAACCCTATTTTAAATACAATCATTTAGCAAATCTCTTAAAGGTCATCTCAACATCTAAGTGCTTCTCTGGTAACTTAAATGTATATATGTGTGTGTGTTTGGGTGTGATATAAACACAAAAATGAATGGACCTTATTTTCTTTCTAGCACTGGAAAAGTACATGAGGTATTTTTTTCCTCTCCCTCACAAATTAATTTTCCTGGGACTAATATGTGTAAAATAATATTCAACCAGTATTTTTCCTTAAGCATGCAAAAACTCGGCAAGTTTTTTTTAAGTTCATAGTCTGCGTCATATATATGAAAGTGCAAAACAAATTTTCTGCCGTGAACTTCTCTGTTTTCTTTTTTAAACAAAGTTGTCAGATCCTAAAAATTATGAGCCTCCATAGCCCTTAGGACATGTGGTGATGTCCATGATGATGTCACATGAGCCAGTAGTGACAGTTTCCTGTACAAAGTGGAAGGAGAGGGGAAAGCAAGAGACAGAGGGCAAGTGTCCTGCACCCTATTCTTCCAGCTCTGCTGTGAAGGCCCTTTTGCCTTTTGCAAAACCAGTTTACATTAAAAATAATTGTTTCAAAATGCTTTCAGAGAGATGTTTCGAATGCTGCCTGATGCAGCATTGAGTTTGTTGATAGAATCAACAGGCTTAAAGATAAAAGACTGTCCCCAGTTTCAAAATAGTCCATCCCCATCCCACATAACCAAAGGACAGAGCGGGGTATGATGTTGGACCCTGTATATTCAGGGCAAAGGCTAATAAAAATAAACAAACACACCCACAGAAACAAACCCCAAATATCAGCACTCATTTCTAATTATTATATTTGATTGTTTGTGCCTTGAATATTTACCTGGCTCAAGCACTGCTCATTTTTACGTAATTTTTCATCCCGTAATTCTTCCCTTACCTTAACTCTTGAGATAAGAAACAAAAGGCTGGTTGGCCTGGAAAATATGATCTGTATAAAAACGATAATAGTTGCGATGGTTTAACCTAAAGGGAAGGATAAGCGGTGATAAGTTTGTACATAGATGGTTGGCAGCTGCAAAGAAATTGCTCTGTGTGTCCACTTCAAAAAGAATAACTAGTAACAGGCTTGAACTGCTGAGAAGGCGATTTTGATTAGACATTAGCAAAAAGAGCCTATAGAGATTGTGGAAACTCCATCACTGAAGATTTAAAGAGGAAGTTAGACAAGTATCTGTCATGAACGATTTAGGTATAGTTGATCCTGCCTCCCAGCTCTATTTCCTATAATATCTATGCTCTTCCCTCTCTACTTGTTACGTTAATTCATACCTTGTTTTTACCGTGACTAAAGTGAGAATATTTTGGTATTCTTACTTAACCTGTAAGTGAAACACATTCAATATTCCTATTTTTCATATTGTTTTCTGAAACTTTAGGCATCTAAGAATTCACTAAGTATTTTAAAACAGGTACAGTCTTCAGTAAAGAAAAATAGTGGTTTCTCTTTATGTATATATTTCATTTGGCAAATAGCACACACGTTAAAATAAATATTTTTCAATGTGACACACAAAAGACAAATTAAAAACTGGATAAAACCTGAATGGAATGAGTAAATGACATGTGCTAAAAGCACTAAAATACAAAATCAAACTGGCATCAGACATCTTAATGCCTAAAGAGTAGACTTTCCCTCCTCCGATTTTTCAGATGATGCTGGGGAAAAAAAAAATCTTGCTAAGGAACATTTCCCCTGTCCTAATGTAAACTGAAGATTAAAATGAAGATGCAAAGATGTAGATGAAGTAGTTTTGGTCAAAGCACAAACAACTATTAATTTCCATAAAGATTACACATTAATTTATCTACATGATCTATTGCTTTTCATCAGAGATGGCTAAACCAGTCTCGGAAGTAAGAGACAAGTGAAACTGCAATGCAAACTGAAAACTACCCAGAAAATTTTCGTGAGTTTTGAAATAGTTTGAATGACATTCTTGGGGCATTTCCAGAAATAGAAGTGCCCAGTACTCAAGTACAGCAAAGAAAGCAAATATTCCTGCTGCAGCAAAATCAAAAATAGTCATGGAGCTTTCAAAAACTCCTATCATCATTTCTTTAACCTTGTCCCTCTTGCCTGTGCAAATTCTCAGCCTGTGTTCCTCCAATCTACCCAAAATGTTGGCAACAAGCAAAATTAATGGCACTTTAATGATGCAGTCCTAGCCACACAGACCTCCTTCAGCTGGAACTACTTCAAATCAAGCTCTCCATCCTTCCTTTGTAGGCTTTTCAAAGCCTGTCTCACTTTCAGATTTTTTTTCTGCTTGCCTAACACATTCCATTTTGCAGTCAGTGCTGAACATTGTTTCCTTCCTCGTTTTTTCCACCCATATAAAAATAATAATAGTTTTTAAAAATTGGCTTTTGTCTATATAGGCCATTATATTTAGATTTCCTCTGTTATTTCTATATACCATATAATCTGTCTCCTTCTTCGTACCTACCTCATCCTTCCTCCAACTAGCTTGCTACTGCAAACACTCCAATCTATTGGAACATAGGGAATAAATGGAGGCAATGTATTTGTCCTCTTTTTTGTGACATGGTCTACAATAGAAGTTACACGTCAGAAGTGACTATTAAAAAAATCAGAATCTGATGGATAAATCAGAAAAATGTCTTAGCTTTTTTTTTTTTTTTTAATTCCTCTTTCTACTGATACTCCCAATTGCAGCATTTGCTTCAGGAACTGCTTGTTGGAGCCTACTACCCATGGTATTTAAAATTATATAGATTAAGCTGAAGTTTAGAAAAAGTTAAGCTGATAATTTGATCTCTAATCACCTAATACAAAAATCCCAGTGTTTTGTAATGACACCATACATAATCATAAGGCAAAATGGAATGCCATATATCTGTTTGGCACCATTTCCCTTTGTCTTATAAATCAGAATATATTTCTGTATCTCAATTTTTCTACTCTGTGTAGATAATTCAATAAATGTAGCTCCTTTTGTAATTCATGATTTATCTCAACTTCAGGTTTTCACTATTCTGTCAGCTCATCAATAAATTCAGCATGAAATTGGTTTTCCTTATTATACTATTTTAGATGTGTGATTGGGTCATAACTAATTCCGAGAAGCCACAAGAAATTTCAGTTACGGTGCAATGATACTTCAACCATATATACTAAAGACAAACATTTCTTTACATTCTCCTCTTTTTGCTCAAAATTTTTAAGGATCAAAATGTTTCTCATGAGCAAAATTTACTCCATACTTGCGTACAGAACTTATTACATCACTGGCTGTCAGTATTGCTTTACTTCAGCCTCTCGTAATAATGACTACTGCAGCCAGATCATGTAGGCATATTATTTGTCCTGAACATTTCTAGGAAGCAAAAGACCCTGATTTCAGTCCAGCCCAGACAGTTTTTAGGATATCTGGGTTGGCCATCCAGACTTTTTCTTGTAGCTCCCATCAGAACCCCGGTTGTGCCCAAACCCCTTACAGCATCTGTAGAGACTCACATCCTTTCTCGCAGATGGGGGCTGACTGTCAGCATGCAAAAATATCCAATATGAGGTTTCTAAACTAAACTGCTGTTCCAGTCTGAAGAATACACTTATTTTTCATAAATCTGTTTCTGTTGAATGTATACGCACCTCGTCCCCCAACCACGAACAGGAATATTCCTCCCAGCATAAACTCTTCGGGGTACAAACTGCGCCTGCATCTATATTTGAAATTACCTAGCGCATTGCAGCATTCCCCAAAACAAAATAATAATATGCAGACTGCAGAATGTGCTTCTCCAGCATAAAGCATCTGGTTTCACAGTTCATTAGAAGTTTCTTTTTCTCTTATGGCTTTGTGGATAACTTTATACATACTATTTAGAGCCAACAGTAAATTGGCATTTCCAAAGTCACAGTTTGAACACTTTTCAAAAGCTACGGCAGACACACGTCGCGTTGGCTTCATCAACTTATGCCTCGCTCTCCTTATTCTCCTGATAGAGCTTCCTACATACAAGAAACTGCTGTTTTCAGTAAACTCGTGTGGTTGCTTTTCAGTTTACCTTTTTAACTTTTACCTTTATAATTTCTTTTATATCCTCCATTACAGGCTGTTCAGCTTTCTGTGCTGGGCAACGCTATTTATGCAGATGACTGAGCTATGCATTCCTGGAGTTTCATGAGTTCAGGCCTGCCTTCTCTCCTTTATTTAGAGATAAATAATGCAGGGAATCCCAAAACTTGGGGATAGATCTGATTTATCCCTTAGCTCTTAGGTATACTATATTTCCTCCAGTCTTCATGCTTTTAGCAGAAGATCTCTCTTATTGTTAATCAAGTTTTACGAATCCCCTGTTAGCAGCTCGCTCTCTGGCGCTCTGCAAAGACGACCACCGCCTTGCAAATGCAGACCACAGGACTCAACAGTTTTTCGGTAGTGATCACAGGGGTGATGTGCTATCTCCCAGTTACCCACTCACTCGTGTAACACAGCATTAATTAATTGGGGTGGGGATTAATTCCAGGCTGGGAGTTCACATTCACTGTAAGCCTCATACTCACCGCACTGCCTCCCGCTCCACAATCTCATATTTGACTCCGGTAGAGCTAGAATTGATCTGAATTCTTCAAACAAATTCAAAACAGCCTTTGCAAACATGCGGGTTTTAAACAAGGCTTTAACACAAACCAGCTTGAAGCATAAAAACCCTCACGGCAGGCTGCCAGGGCACCCGGGCTGTTCAGCCAGATGAGGAGATGCTGAGGACCTGGACTAGCTTGGCATTAGCGTGAAGTCCCCAACCATCCCCGATCCGAAGCTCCAGAGCAGTGGCCACGCTGCTGCCCCAGGCGAGAGCCTCTTGCCACCCTGCAAAACTGAGATGGGTAAATTCTTGCTCCATAAGAAAGCTTCAGAGCCTGATTTCGTCTTGGTTTTGTAGCACTACCGCCTTCCCCGCTGGTTTCTCAGTATTTCCTGATGGAGCACAAAGTCAGCATTGAAACTCTATCTGATAACAAGGCTCTTTCTTCCAGAGTAATCTAGATTATTATATAAATGACTATTCCCTTTATTTACCACTCTTCTAATTCTTGTGATATCTGCAAGCTTTAAGAGGAAAGGGTTTTTTTCCAGATCATTATTCATATCATGGAAATGCATTACGCCATGACTAGATCCCTACGAGACGTTGCTGAAAACATCCCAATTACTTTTTGCAATTAGTTTACCAGTTTAAAATCTGTTTCATATGGGCTACACTAATTTTTTATGTCCTAATTTCTTGTCTTGAAATGTCATACAGTACTAAGTCAAGTATAGGACTTTAAGTATATTATGACAGCTCAGTAAGCTTTATCAGTCCCTTTAGCTCAGATCTTTGCTCCCAAAGCCTGAAATCTTGGAGCTAGCTGGCTGTCACACTTTTCCGTAGATCTGTAATTTTTACCATGACCAGTGCCAAGACTCATCCTTATTTGAAAGCAGTTCAACCAGTGTCTTATATACAAATCAAATGAGAGATTAAATAAAGTAAGTTAGGATTTATTAAAATTCAAGTGTGGGGTCAGCTGCTGGTTTGGTTTTTTTTCTTTTTTCCTTGTTTGTGTTTTGTTTGATTTTTTTTTAATACACTATCCTGGCAGAAACTATTCCCTCTTGGGAAAAGACCCTTCCTTCAAGAAGATAATTTAAGCTCTTTTCTTATGACAAAACCACTTTCAGTTTCGAAGGAGTCCACCTTTGAAAACAAGTGTCATCAAGCTAATAACTATTTCTAACTTAGTCAAGGAGTAGGAAGGTCTCTTCCAGGCAGATTTTTAAATGCAATTAGACATCTAAAGATAAGATTTCTCTCTCCTAGGACTCTCTAAAGGGTTTAGGTGTTTAATTTCTTTCAACAAATCTCTAACTAGCAAGGAAAGCCTTTTTGTTGTGATTTTTTGGTTTGTCTATCACCAGATCATAGCAGCTCACAATAAAGGCCAGAGGAGGGATGAGCTGGGAACCTCAGACCAGGCAGCTTTTCATAACCACATCTTCCTATTTTTTTCTTCCTTGTATTATTAATTACACATTAAACCTGTCCTTAGTTGTCCGAGTACCAAGGATCACATGATGCTTTAACACCACCAGAGATGCTGTAGTCTGAAAGTCTGACCATCTGACAGCATGTAATGGCGAGCATCCCCTACGGGAAGGAATGGCTCTATGGCAGGGTCAACAAATTTATATGGGAATGAGCAGTTAAAATTTACATTTTTCTCTGTATTTAAATGGCTTTGTTTGAATTAATGACTTCTAGCTTCCAGTGTTTGAGAACTGGACATTAGTTTTGGTGGTGGTGCGTTTGTGGAGCTGCAAAAGCACAGGAACATTACAGGAACACTCAGATCCATTAATTCCATTTATGTGTATTTTTATATATATTTAAAATATGTGTGTGTGTGTATGTGCAAATATAACAGCTTTCTATACCAGTTTCCATCATTCTTCTATTTTTTCCTTATTTTTCTATGACTATAGTTTGCTCAACTAAGGAAAAAAAAAATATCACATAATTTAACTAAGAAAGGCAGATATTTTCACCGACAGTCTGTATGTCTCGGGGTACTGCACTCACACTAATACATGTTTCCAACAGGCAGTAAGCGTCCCCATTCACTCCAGGTTCCGTATTTCTGTGGTTCTGTCCACCCTGCACAATACTTGAGTGTGGTTTGTGGTACAGAGTCAGTTCTAGTGACTGACTAGAACTCAGTCAGCCAAGGATATATCATGCTCAGCCAAGGATATATCATTAGACTTGCAGCAATTAGATTTGACTTTAAATCAGCAAAACGGAGATTTCTCCCAATCCCATTTACAATATTCTTGGAGAAAATAGGTATGCTTTCCAATCTCCGCCTCCTTTATGCTCCATTATTATACAAAATGGGCACCAGAAGCTACGCGTAACTATAAAATGATTATGATTTATCTGGGTATTTTGTTCCTTTAATATATTATGCCAATTGTCCTAATTTAACTAAGTAATTCCGTTAATTTAACTTTGGGGTTAATCTTGCTTTAAGAACACTTTTTGCTGAACAGTAAGACCGCACTCGACGCATTTTCTTTCTTTTTTAGACCTGAATGTAACCTTTTTAAAAAAAAACAACAAAAGTTTCTAGTATATCATGTGATCAATAGATACAAGTACCTTCATTTTTTAAATTAGTCTAAGGCTATTTTCCTTTTACTGTTGTATAAACAGGGAATTGAAGGGTAAAATAGTTAAAACTTAATGCTATAGTGCTAATGTGGCTTTTAAATCACGTCAGCAGCAATCACTGCATTATAATTAACAATTTATTGAACCAGCAATAAAATGAACATCACATTACTTCTTAAAGCAGCAGAATAAAATGGCTAATAAATAGCATAAGCCAGACAAATTGCAGAGTAATAGAAATTTTCTTAAGATTTATAGTGTGCAGAAAGATGGATGTGCTATTAGTAGGAGCTCCAATACTTGACAAAATTCTTTTGCAAAGACATAGTTACCATGCATGTCAGAGTTCACAAGTCTAAGTGGTTTATCCAAATTTCAACTCACTGCTATTACAGTGGAAAATACTCATTACAAGGTTTTGTAACTGCAAGCAATGTGTACATTTGCCAACATTCAAACTGCTACTGCCAAAAAGATACTAAAATATTTTATAAACTGTCAAATAACAAGTCTGCTAGCTTAATCTGAGTCTATTTTATACTTCACAGGCGGTAAAAACTCCTGGGCTCGATCCTGAGGTCTTCACTCAGGCAAAACTTTCCTTGGCTTCAACATTTAAAAGTTACCAGGAGTTTCTGCCTATGAGAACAGCTGGATTGGGCCCGACTTTACGAGGAAAATTCATTAGGGAAGAAACACGGATTCAGTGAAGCTGGAAGCTCAACTAAATACCTCATCTCTATCAGGGCTGAGGTTACTGACAACAAAACCGTGTTGCGTTTTAAATGTTCCTGCTGTTAAGTTGTGTTGTGATTCGTCATGTCAAAGTGTCTCTCATGTTCTTATTTCAACATAACAGATGCAGTTTTACATGACATGTCACAACATGGAGCATCAACTGGAAAGAGTCTAAAAGAGCTCTTTTTTTTTTTTCCCTTTGGAAAAAAAAATGACAAAAAACCCACTCTGCTTTTCACTGAAATGTGTGGCAAGGGAACTTGCTATGCACATTTTGTGAGCAGACAGCACATTTAGTCACTGTAAGGAAAGGACCTTCAATCTTCAGTTTTAAATTGAAGTATATCCATCAACTAACTCACGTTCAAATTTCAAATTTATTTTACATAGAAATTTTAACATGAAATCTGGAGTTAATCTCTGCAGTAATTAGCTGCTAAGACAATGCACGATGATAAGAACATGCACGTCTTTAACAATGCATTACTCTCTGAATCTCGAAGATAAATTACAATTAACTTACTGGTTAAAGGTGTTGTCGATTACTTGATGAGATTACTATTTTGCTGTTTTCCAAAAAAGCAGTTCTCCTAATGATGGTGCATTTCCAACAGAGTATTGTACTGAGGAGCATCTTCGACCTATTCTGTCGGAGACCACGGGGTGAAGTTGAACGCACACCATGAACACACACCCATGCACACAGGAGGAAATTACTGGCTACGGTCACTCCATAGTCATGGTGCACATATATATTGGATACACTAAAACAATAATAAAAAAAGCTGGACCAACACAGCTGTCTGATTAAATGGGTAAGCACCGGTCTAGCTGCACTGAAGTCATTATTTACACTAACTGAGACTCGGGAGTTTGGTCTCCACAGACCAAGCAGGATTTTACTAAGCCTCCATTCAACAGAGCCGTGAATAGAAGGAGGTATTTTCGCCTTTATTAATTAACTCCTCTAACAGGGAGCCCCCAAAGAAACAACAGCAATTGCCGCCTTGAGACTTGTAAACTTTTCTCTGCCCCCCATCCCTGCTGAGCATGTTCAACAACTGCATTTCTAGTTCATCGCACACCCAGATCTCCGGAGCACCAGGTTTTGGAGGTGGCTGAAGCACATCGCTTGAACAGCAGCAACCATGTCTCTCACCTGAAGATCCAGAGAAACCCAAATGAATCTGAAAATGCCAAAGATGTAGATGCAGCCTCAGGTACCAACAGGACTAATGCTCGTTAAACTGATACCAAACATGCTGGGGTTTAGTCCATTTGACAAAACGCCGCAGCACATAATTCAGTATGTCACATTAATATTCGGAATTTCTGCAGTGTAGTGAGGTACGGTTCTTCATTAAAAAGAGAAGAATGTATTGCCAACCCCAACTGAAAGTTCACAGATTGCAGAGTGCTTCGTTCACTCTGAAAATCAGACAAGGTACAGAGTGACATTACCCCCTCTGGCAGTAGACAGGAATAAACCAAAGCCATAGGGATGGTTTTTTCCCTAACATTAGTTCAGCTGTAATTCATTGCTGGCAGCAGCTCTTTTCATTTGCACAAAGATACAAATTCTTCTATATCAGCTAAAAGAGCTACCAAAGCAACCAGTAATCTATTGAACATTAATCAAGCATTTTGTTAAGAAAGTATTTTAAGTTGCATGCCCTTCCCTTGTTTACATTTAAAGGATTTACGATCAAGGTACATTTCATGACACAATGAAACTGGGAATAATAATGGTATAACGAATTAAAAATATTTCAAAAGAAGGTCTGTTCTCCTAATATTTTGAGGGTAACTGTTATTAAGAACTGAGAAACTTGTGCGAGTCTTTTATTCCATGTCTAATCCACCCCCTCTAGTAGAATAGCTATGTTTTTGAATAAGACTCTAAACTTCGGATGATTGTCCAACTTGAATTCAAGAATCTGTGGCTGTGTACCACAAAAATAAATACTATCATTTAGTGTGAAAGGAAGGGAGGAGTTATACAAGGAATCTAAAAAAAAAGTTAAAAATAAAAAATACATCATAAAAAAATTAAAAATTCCATAATTCCACCATATGAAATCAGTGTCTGTGTTTCACATCGAGCTGAAGATATGGCTTGGTAGACCAAAGTTACTTTTTGCTGTACAGGTCTTAAAAGGAACAAATATCAAAAAAACATGTCTAGTGCAGTTTTGCTACAGATAGGCACCTTCAGGTCAGTCAACTCAGCTGGAAAGTCACTCATATGAAAACAGATCTCTCTGAAATTCAGGTACTGCCTACCTTTAGCTGTACCAAACATAGCAAAACGTCGAGGTATCTCAACATGGGAAATGTAGATCAGCATGGAAATTAATGAATTCCTTACATCAGCTGAACCACACCAAGTTCTGCACTATACTCAGCTTGGTTCAGGTTTTAGTGAACTACTCACAACACCTCAGCCTTCCCTGAGCTTAAAAAACTTTTAGAGCTTTTAGATCTGGAAGAGTATCATTTGTATATGTGTATACGCACAGACACACACACTTATTTTCTTGAGGCACACATAGATAAAGAAAAACTGGTAGTACATGAAGTGTAAATACTAATTGACACAGATAACTGCGGTCTTATCTCTGATCCATGTAGACTCTAATCACTGTTACAGGTCTTTCACTGGCTATGCTGCCGATACCCAACTAAATCCATAGGTAGTGCCTGGTTTATGTCTTAAAGTTGGGGAGAAAACAAAAAAAGAAAAAATGTGGGGCAGGATATGCTTAATTAAAAAAAAAAAGTTTTGCTATATATATTTTCCATAAATATGTGCAGATACCCACAGTATTATACATTACATCTAAAGAACATTGTCAGGTTCTCATTTTAACAGGTCTAAGTGGCAGGTAAGAAGGAAGGGGATGATAATGACCTGCTGTGTAAAGAACAAGATGCCTCCGTTCACCTCTGAACTTACATCTGGGATTGTGATGTGCTCCTGACCTTGTACGGCAAGGAGCAAAGCAAAGGACACCTGGGAAATTGTTTTTCTTGATCACCTCTGCAACTACAAAGAGGAACTGAGAACTCTGGGTCCATAAAAGTGATCCGAAAGAGAGAAGGGGACAAATGTTGCTGCAAGATGACAACCACCTGCTCGCAGGTGGGTACAAGACTTCTACACGAACTATGGATGTACCTGGGTCATTTTATTGCAGTCTACGCACGTAGATCATAAAGTACAGAGGCTGTTTAAATTAAGCCATTCTTTTAATCAAAGTCTGTTTGGAATCAACGTATTCAACTGCGCCTATATGCTCCATTTCTTTGAAATGTGGATCGCTGCATGCAGCCAGAGCTGCTGAGCTGTCCGTATCAGCATGAGGTGGGGCAGAGCCTAGAAGTTACAGAGAGTTCCCCAGTGAGGTGTGCTTTCAGGGGTTTTTTGTTGTTGTTTGCTTTCCCCCCAAAAAAACCCATGCACATAGAGGCAGTAGACAGGGATCAAGGGTGAGAAAGCTCTGTATCCATGAATTAGATCTTCTTTCTTCATTCTGAGCCTTTGAAATATATTCAAGTCACATTTCCAGGTTTTGGTTGGAAGCTTGCTCTTTTACATTAGTCATAATGAAAATATATGTTCATTGGATAGCTCTGAAATTGAGAGATGCCAAACATCAGAAGACTTGCAGTATAATCAGGAGAGGTCAACAATGTTTTCCCAAATTTATTTCTTAAACAGAAAAAGCAGCATCCTTTGGGTTAAGGAAAAGACGATAAAGAAAAGCCCCAGCGGTGCATCAAAACACCAGTGCAATCCTCCTGCAACTGTGCAGACAATGGAAAATATACGTAACTGTCTAGAATTTCATAGCAAAATATATAGATAACTGGATCTGACTTCCTTTCAAGCTCTCCATTACTACATGGAGAATTTCTTTAACATATTTTCGTTGGTAAACTAGAAGGCAACATGAACTAAAGTATGCCCAGGAATACCCCAAGCCTATTTAATCAATGGGACAGCTTCCATCTTCAGAAGATGGCATCAGAAATACTTAGGTACTTGTATAAATAAATATGAATATGGATCACTTTTTTTGTTTGGGTTTTTGTTTTGGTTTGTTTTGTTTGTTATTCCTAGAAGATATTCTATGTGGAACAAACTACAGCCTAACAAGTTGGCAGACAGATATTGGAGGCACGAAAAGGTACAGTAAAGCACTATATTTTAGATCACAGCTAGGGAGCCAAAAGAAATGAAGCAAAACGAGAGTTTTGTGTGAGCTTATATTAAAGAGTTTTGTTATCCTGCGATATGTTCTATAAAACTCTAACAAACTGTACAAGCTAATAACAACACTTCTAGTGTCACAAGTGGCTTATAACAGCATTAAAGTTTTTACAGCCACGGCCCTTAGCAGCTGACATTCACGCACAGAGCTGTCTCTTTGGCCATCGCAGTATTTATTTTTCGAGCCATTGTAGATGGTGACTGGGTGCTGTGCAGTAAACCCAAAGGAAGTACAGAACTTTTGTGTCTGGCTTTTACACCGCTCATTGTTGCCACAACTGCATGGATGGGCACCGCAAACCTCGGGGAAACAGCACACATTTTCCAAAGACTCCAGACTCCCCTATGGTCAATGGGACTTTGTTGGTCAGCTCTAGAAAGCAGAGTCGATGCAAAATCATTTCCACAAAAGCAGAACACCTTGTAATTTCACTTACAGAGAGCATTTCTGCTACCACTTTAGCATATCCAGAAAAACCTCTTTGACTACCGACTCTCAAGCTAAACGACTATACAGAGCATCATTTCTCCAAAGCACAGAATAACAAATATCAAAGATACCATGGAATTGCCTTATGAGGTATGCAAATCATAAAGATGTACCAAAGGAGTACACTGGGGAGATGAAGGTATAAACCTCAGCTGAAGGTTTTCTAATACCCACTGTGGTAGCACAGCCAGTGTAATACTAAAAAAACCAAATGCGTTGAACATTTCTGATTTTGGGTTCTAAAGAGCTACAATTTCTTACCCAGTAAAGTCAAAGGCTCTACCAAAGGTGCAATTTCTAGTGAAACAAGGTCAGAGAGTAGCATCTCCAAATTCAGCATGGACGAGCTTAATTTGCTATTACTTAACTTTCCGTTTGAAACAGCACACTGTGCCCTGACAAGTACCTACTAAAGGGGCATACAGAGGACATTTTATAACAAAAAAAGCTATTTGCTAAGTGCCTTATAAAGTCTAAGTCTCCTGTTGGTCTTACTCTAGATGAAAGTAAATAACGGGGGGGGGGGGGGGGGGGGGGGGGGGGGGAAGGAGAGGAACCAGCAAAAATGTTTATTAAAAAAGAAGTTTGAGTTAAGAAAGCAAATTTTTTATAAGATATGAGTTCACTGAGGCTTTGAAAGAGGGAGGGGATTTTTTAAGATGATCAGGTGATAGATTGTCTTAGTAAGAAGTTTTAATAAAACTTATTAAATCTGCTCAAGTCATTTTAGAAACTTAACCAGGACTGTCACATATTTTTAGTTTAGACAGGTCAGCTATTTCTGATGTTAGCAAATTTTCCTTATGCTGCCATCTTGTGCCCCTGAATCTCAGCTTACTCTAAAAGGAAAAAAAAAAACCAAACCAAACCAAACCTATCATATGTATCTCTGGCCCTCACAGCTCTAAAAATACCCTTCAAAATATAAGCAGGGCATACTGGGTAGAAAAAAAGTTCACCAGTGCCTACAGATAGGTTGAAATAACAGTTCAGATACTTACGAACCAAGTCAATGTTACAGGAGGGGGGAAGTTAATCTAAAATAGCATCACACTTTTGTTGTCATCTTGCAATATTTTCATTGTTAAATGCTTTTATTGCTAATAAAATTCAATCTGACAGAACCACAGAAAAGAGCAGTGCACCATGAGGAGTCAGCAGGAGATGCCCCATCTCAAGTCAACAGAGTTCAGTTCACAAGCGAAGTTCAGCAAAGCCCTGCTGTTATTTAACTGCTTTGCTTTCCATTTCAGTGTTTATCCATAGCCAACTAGATTCAAAAGTTGTTTCAATTATGTGTTTCCCTTTACACTTACCTTGGCTTTCCAACTCCTAACCTATTAATTATACTGACATTCCTACTGTATCATAAAATGCTTCACCCACCATCATATTTTAATAAGTCGTATCAGCTCTTTCACTACTGCCTCATCTACTTTTCCAAAAGGAAACTAACCAACTTTGACCACTGAAAACAAAATTGCATCACTGAATTCACCTAACGCATTTAAATAGTGGTTACAGTAATAGTTAATAGAGAGAGCTCTTGAGTTACTTTGAATACATTTCATACTTCATGGATAATAATTTGTCTGATCAAGGCCCCCAAGGCTTTGCACAAGGACTAGAGCTCCATCACGTTGGGTGCCATAGAAATACAACATAAAATACAGTCTCTATTTCAAAATATGAGAGAGGGATGTGCACAGCTGGATGAGAGCCAGCAAACTATAGTGAGCCATCAGTAGTACACATGTGACTGACTTCTCAAACTTTATTAAATTTCCCTAGCCATTTCAGAAAGGTAGGAAAAGGACTGTTTTAAGGAAGGATTTGAAGGAAAATACTGAGATAACATTGTGAAAGTTAAGGGATGCTCCTCCCAAGCATGACAGGACACACACAGTGCTGGTTAATTTATTATGTATAAGAAAAAACATCAGGCTTTGTGTTCCCATGCTTTAGATCAATAAAACCCAAGTTGTCCTGTTTTGAGGACAGTAAAAACAACGCGACCAGAGTACTGCAACATAGCATTAACGATCAGTCTGACTAGTTGTAGTAGCGCAAGTAAAAGGAAAGATGGCTCCACAGCATTATTGCCTCTTCCTCCTTCTACCTGTCTCCTATGATATTACACTTTTCTTTCCCTGTCCTGGTAGAAATTATACAAAATCTATATCTCTTATGAAAGAAACCTTTTTTTTTTTAGCTAAACTACAGGAATTTAATCTTCCCCTCTACATTCCATCAGTGTGCCGAAAATTCAAGACATCTTCCTTTTTCCTGCTTAAGTTCCCCCTTTAAAGAACAAGCACACACATTCTCCTTGCTGTCCACCTTGCATAACCTCTTCATTCCAAAAAACTAAAAATCTCCCAAATCCCCCATGCTCAGAAGCTAGACCAGATGATTTTTGAAAGCCTGCAAGGATGGATAACCTCTGAGAAGAGCCTCCATGCGCCTGATGCCACCATCCGGGTGGTGACAACATGTGCAGAATTGCACGGGCTCCGGCAGCAGCCCTGGAAGAGCACTGCTAAGTCGTCGGCC
Source organism: Gymnogyps californianus (assembly GCF_018139145.2). Taxonomy (NCBI): domain Eukaryota; kingdom Metazoa; phylum Chordata; class Aves; order Accipitriformes; family Cathartidae; genus Gymnogyps; species Gymnogyps californianus. The sequence continues at coordinate 41,017,345 of NC_059477.1, forward strand.
GCCGGTTACACCGTGAACAGTCAGCTGCTATGATTTTTGCTCAGCAGTTCAGCCAGTTTCACACCCACCTGGCAGGTCGGTCACCCACCCAGGCTAGCTTTACTGTACTGGTTTCCCATCTCTAGGTTGCCAGGAAGCTGGCCTATGGGTTTTGGAGTTGTTCATAACAGTTGTGCAGAACGTGAAGCACATACTTAGCCCTTGCTATGTAAAGGGTGTACAAGCTTCTACAACCCTTCCCTGTGCTCCTGATTAATGCCAGGAAATAAAGATGATTTTTCTAGCAATGCATATACTTGCATATCATGTTTAATGTCTATCAGGAGATACTCTTTAAGAAAAATTAAGTAAAGAAAGAGGTGCTACAAGATTCCCTCATTTCCAAATGAATTTTGGAAAGAAATGCACAAAGTGGACACAGAGCTACAAAGTTTTCCCAGACTCATTGATACTACAAAGAAACTGGAAAAGATAACATTCTTCCCTCTGCTCCTGTTGCCTATAATCTCTGACCTTCATAGTACAGACTTTTGGAATGGAATAAAGCTAAATCAAAGGAGTTAAGAAATAAACTCCTTTGTAGATGGTACAGATGCCTTGAGCACTACCCTTCCTGAAACAGATTTTACTCCACCATAAATTCACAACTTTTGCACTTGCTTGAAAAGCCAGAAAGCTGACAGAAAGAGCTTGATATTTACTAACATAAACCAGTTTATTAGGAATATAAAGAATATGTACTGGTTCTGGGCCCCAGTTATTATACAATAATATCAGACTGCTAAATCTAATCCATAGTTCACATCCGAGAAGCGTAAGGCAAGATGTCTTGTTCTAGCCAAGCATGAATAAAGTCACTGGGGAAACATACCCAAACAAACAGAACTTCAAATCATTTTCCCAATTGCCTATACACACATATGACGCAAAAGGAAAAAAAAATTGCCTTGGATTGGCCATATTATTACTTATATTAATTTAAACTATTGAACAACACATCTAGTGTCAAAAGCATGAAATGTGGTGTCTACTTCGCATAGGATTTCACAGGAGGTTATACTGGAAAAGTGACTTGCAAAGCATGGTGAGTTTTCATTTAGGCAACTGCAGTTCAGATAACTACATCAGGAAAGTATTATGCACAGTGAAATGGACAACACACATCATAAATAAAGAATTTGGCAAAATTATTCACAGTACATAAGAAGAACCCAGATTTCATAACTGACAAAAGGAATGGCAAACACCCATACCCATTCAGCACTGCAGGTGCAGAACATCCTTAAAATTCCAGGAAAAAAAAGAAAAGGAAGAAAAAAAATTTTAAAAAAACCAAAACAAAACCAAAAAGCCATGTTATCCTCATGTATGACCCTGATTATACCTACCTCTGTGGGTACATAAAAGAGGACATGTCATTAAATCCAACCCAGACAGCATACTAATCCCATGCCTTAATGCAGACAAAACACCACGGGTAAAGCGGCTAACTTAAAAGCAATAGCACAAATGCCTCCCTGGCAGGACGAGGTTAGCTCAGCAGGTGAAACCAGTACTGCTTCCAGGTGGTGGTAGTGGTGGCGGTGCCTTCTCAGTGCCCGAATAAAGCATAGCATGAAAAAAAAATGACCTAAAGAATAAAGAGATGGGGGGGTCAGGAAGCCACTATGTTTCAGAAATTTTTGTTAATGATATTTCACAATCAGGCCAGATGTTGCTCACCCTTATCAAAGAATCCAGGCCAGTTGCTACATCTTGGATTCAGGATTTCTATCTATTTTAATTAACTGTCTGCATTACTTTCTGTTTACTGGGCATACTACATTGAAAGTTGACTTTTTTTAAAGAAAGGAAGCATCAGCTCTTGGAGATGGTCAATTCCTGCGATGGTTTCATACTTAGAGCCAATACAAAGGTCAGCAAGCTGGGAACCACCAACTAAACCATTCCTTTGCATTTGTTCACAGTGTTCCCATGCTAGGGACAGCTTTATGGAAGCAAAGGAAGGAGTAGATGTGTGTTCCTCAAAGGCAGAGATGAGTAATTCCCTTCCTACGGCCTTCACCCCACCACAGAGGAACAGAGGGGTATTTTTTCCTTTAAGAGGTACAGAAAACTGGGAGCGAGAAGTCATTCAGCAACAACCCAGACAGCACAGGGGGCTTCCAGATGAACTGCAGAGCCCTCCTAAAACCACCTTCAAATGAAACAACTTTTCATGTTGAACCAGAAGGTTTATATCACACTAAAAAGTCAATATTTCTTGAGATGGACAGAGCTGTGGAGCACAAGCAGCATGGCAATTTGGAGATAATTGTGGGACCTTCTGAAGCACAGCCAAACCTACACCCCTGGCAGGTTGGTGGGTACGGGCGTGCGCATCGGGGATGGGGTCCAGCATGAGGCTGGCCTGTGAGCTATGAAGATAAACGTCCTGTGTCAGCTGCCACTAAATAAAGATAGGATTCCACTGATTTAAGTGGACACTGGGCTGGAAAATGCGGCACTTTGTGTCCAGACACAGCTTTGGCACAGTCCAGAAAGGCTTCAGGGTCTGCACTACAGGCACCTCCTCCGGCTCCTCTTACAGAGCTGCAGCATCCGACAAGGCCATCCATCCTGCAATGCATTCGGGAACAAGCTTGTACTTCGGGAGGGTATCTGTAAGCATTTTAATTCTGTTAAGACCAAAATAATGCTAAACAAGGATAATAGTCACAAAAAAATTCCCCCTCCCAAAAGAGTCCTAGAAATCCTAATTTACTGACTGGTAGCTAGTTTCACTAAATAGAAATACAGTAATTTAATAATCTTAGCATAGCAGTTTTCAGTAAGGAAAATTAACTAATTCATTATCGCTTATAATTTGCTGAGGCATAGCTGCCATATTTGTAAAATCAGCAGGTTCAGAAAAAAGCAAGTTTTTAATGAATGTTCTTTTTTTTTCCTTCCTAGATACATAAATGATACAATTACTTAGCTCCCTCTAGTGCCAATTTCTAAAATAAATTTCCCACTAATGACTGTATTCACCAATGTAATCATAGGAGCAAATTAAAAATTCACTTGGCAATAATTAACTAGTGAACTCTCAAAGGATTTAGTAAATTGCCATGAACTAAAGCAGAATTCAACTAGTGTCACAATTACAAAGGAAGGTCAAATGTAGGCTTTTTGCAATAACAAAAATATGACATCAATGCTCAGACATTGTGTAGTTTGAACAATCGAGGCACACATGCCAATAAAGAATAGCAGTCAGGGAGCAGCGATAGCAAATGCAGTAGCTCTATCATTCCTCTGACATTTCCAATGCCATTATTAAAGTTGCACTCATTTTTTTTCGTTTGCAGTCTTCATTTCTAAGGCTCGATAATTTGGCTTTCAAAAGATACTCCAGGCTGAAATAGGACACAAACCTAAAAATATATATATTTTTCTTTTTAATCCTAAATAGTAAAAAACCTCTCTTTCTTTGTTCTGGGTTTTAAAAATGGGCACAAAACAGTATAATATAAGTTGCCCTGTTCTTAGATTCTTCCCTTCACATCTTCTTTTGGCCAGAGAAGATGCTGAGCTAGAACAAACTTTGGAATAACCCCATATAAGTACTCTAAAATAATTAATAATAATAATAATAGACACTAGTAGTAATAATAACACACAGACATGCAGTACATCCAGAGGAATGCTTGCGCTCATCCAGATGTTGGAAGAAAGAGGCACCACAGGGGCAGGAAGGGTCTTTAACTTGTATTACTGGTATGGCTCCAATGAGTTACACCATAAATAAAAAGAACCATAAACACAGCCATATGAAATAGTTTACTTGTAAGAATATTTGGGTTTCTCTTATAATTGTGGCGTGCTTGTTCCATGCCCCGTTTCTAGATTTCTCTCCTTTGCTATCTTCATACAACGCACTTCAAGACAAAATAAATATTCTCTGTGCAGAACATATGTTGCAATTACTTTTTACTTGGAGTTTTAATATAGCAGCCATTCTGCAAATACAGGTCTATACAGTAGTCCATGCTTAACTTGGAAGCAAGTTCCACGGTGGAAGAGATGTCACAGCCCACCAGAAAAACACGTGTGGATGCCACAGTACAAGTTCTCGTTCAATATATATTGAGATAAAACTCAGGAGTGAGGTGGGTTGAGCTTCCATCAGCATGAGTTTGCCGTGCCCCATTGCTCAGAGTCACCAAATTAAACATCAGTCTGGGTCAGGCAGTTGATTTATGGTACAGAACCGTCTAAAAAGCAACTGATTTCCAAGAAAATTCCTCTGTCTCTTTTGAGTTGCAAAGAATATAAATCCAACAGCTCTTTACAAGGCCTGCTAGACACCATATGCAGTGGCACTGCAAAAAAAGGTTTTCCAACATAAATACAGTATTTCTTTTACTTCCCATTTTTCTTAATCCCTCCTTGGATTTGCTTATTAAACACCTGCTCCACATACCGCAGCAATGGCAGTAACCACCTGATAGAGCTGTGGTAGCCCACGTAAATGATCCAGAGAGCTGAGTTTCCTTGGGAGGCTCAGAAGTGCATTAGAGGCACAAGAGTGGGCTTCTGGGCATCCCCACCACCCCTGCCAACAGCTGTGGGAAGGTCAGCCTCATCTCAGCAACACCGAGATCCCATCAAAATGGTCATCTTTGGGGAAAACCAACACATTCAACCCTTTCCCATCCAGTGCCTCCTACCACACTGTTCTGTACCTTTTTCCAAGCTGTTCCAGCTGCATTTCTCTGCTGTTTGGGGTGGAGCAGCCCGTGTGAAAGTAGTCGTGACTACTTATGAAAGGACAACTAGCTTTCTGCAAACGCCAGCCTTAGGGTGTTCTGTAGAAACTGAACTAAACATTTTTTTCTTTTTTTTAAAAAACTAAGCTCTTGTTAAGGATGTGAAGGAAAGGGTGGTCCACCACCTCCCAGTGACCTGATCCAGACTTCAGTCACCCTGTCTGCAGGAAAGCCGAGCCTCAATTCCAGGCTGAGGTGGCCTAACTTCAACTTCCAAATATTACTGTCTGCAAACTCAAAAAACAAAGAAAACTTCCAAAGAGCAGCCAGTAGCTTTCTATTCCAAAGCAGCTCAGAGGGCACTCAGCTCACCTCCAAACCATCAACGACATGAAGGCTGACCTCCTTAAACCTCGCGTCGTAAGGCTCATTTTCAAACAAAACTGTTCGCATTTGTAGTCATCCTGTGAACTCTTGTCAGCAAGTTCATGTTCCTCCTTGAAGTGCAGACACTGGAAATAAAAGAGCAGCCCTGAAGCCCTCTTACCACAGCTCACTATCTGAGCGATAGTCCCCCTTTTGTAATTCAGGGATTGCATTAAGCTTCTCGTGAGGGCTCCTGTGAAGCAGCTGGCTGGGCAGGTCCCCAGGAGGCCTGAAGGTCCCTGTGTCACTGAGCCAGGGCAATGCCCCAGACTGCCGCCTTCGCTTGCAGACTTATTTCCTTGTTCTTGGCTTTACTGAAAAACATTTGCAACACCGTGTCCAAGATGTCTTAAAAAATAACCGTAGCTTACCTGTTTCCTTTAAGATTCTTGAATAGAAGTCACCTGGCAATATGAAAATATTCAGTTTAAACAGATGTTGTCTCGTAGACAGGAAATTTTCATTTTTCATCCATGCCTGTCTTTTTTTTTTTTCTTCTCTCATTTCTTTTAATGAAAGGGGTAATAGCAATTGATTTTAATATTCCAGTCATACAACCTATCCCGCAAAATGTCAGTAGTTTTATCAATACCACACAACAGCATCTCCACCTCCCCTGTTATTGCCTTTTCATTGAGAAGAGATCTAAATAGGAAGACACCTAAATCAGCTGTATGACATAAGTTATAGTCTACATTGGGATTTTCCAGCTCAACCATAAAGCATCCCATATTGTTTCTGTTCCCTTAAAAAAAAAAAAAGGCTTAAATAAATGTTACTGTGGTTGAAGAACATATCTTTATTACCTGTAGAGCAAAAGAAGAATCTGAAACACTCATATAGAGATAGACATTAAAAGCTACAGGCAACCAGTAGTGTGATATGGTCCCTCAACACTAAAACAGATTGCTTGCTTTGTGCAAAGGACTTACAAAAAAAACCCCAAAATTATATCAAATAAAGTGAGGAGAACATTTATTAGTTTCCTGCAAACACACATAGCCAAAATGTTTTAAAAGCAATGTGATCATCTGGAAATTTTTAAGCCATATTGTAAGAAAAGAAAAGAAAAGAAAAAAGAAAAGAAAAGAAAAAAGAAAAGAAAAGAAAAAGAAAAGAAAAGAAAAGAAAAGAAAAGAAAAGAAAAGAAAAGAAAAAGAAAAGAAAAGAAAAGAAAAGAAAAGAAAAGAAAAGAAAAGAAAAGAAAAGAAAAGAAAAGAAAAGAAAAGAAAAGAAAAGAAAAGAAAAGAAAAAAGTTAGGAAATGGTAAAATATATAATGCATGGCAAAACATGAAAATTCAACTCAGGATAAAATTTTAGATAAATTCCATGTTTTTAAAAAGCCACAGAAATGTTTTTTCAATCTTCAGAGAAAGATCTCGCACAAAACTGGTCCCAATTGAACTATAACTTATACAAAAATTTAAATTTTCCATTTCAGGGCCAAAACTTAGGCTTCTATATCTATTTTTATTATCCAAATTATCTGGTTGGGATTTTTTCAGAAATGCCAAGAACCCCACCTGCAGCTGGTATCAACTCATAGTACCTCAGAAATCAAGTTATTTTTAAATGTATCCAGCTACTAGTCACAATTTTCTGTTACAATTTTTTTCTATGCAAAACTGTATTTTACTGAAGATTAAGATTGATCAGACAGTATTGCTTTCCTGTAAAATCTTTTTCTCATTCAAGAAAATCCTTTAAAACAAAAAATTTAAAAATTTTATTTTTATCTACTTTTGCATTAGAGTTTTTCAATTTAGATAAACAGTATCTTAATTACAACTGAAATTTTATACTCAGAATGATTAAAACCAAACAACTTTCACTAAGATTTTTCTAACCTGTTCAGATTTTTTGGCAAATTCTTCTGAATACAACTGCATTTGTCCAACTTTCATCAATAAAAATGGGACCGTTTAACTCCAGGTACTCAGTTTTGAAGGCCAGGTACTCAGTTTTGAAGGCTGCATGCTTTCTGCAGACTTTGTATGTTTTCTTGCATATGGGTGAAACAGGACTAAATAGGTTTTTTAATGAGTTACAAAAATATTTTGCCAATAGCTTTCCTTAAAATAATTTTAAACTCATACTATGTCCACTATTTTTGCCTTTGTTCTCTTTTTCAAAACTTTTCATTAATCTTCTTTTATCTTTTCCTTTTTTGTATTCTTTCTTCTTCACCTCTAGCCAACACTGTTATTCATTACTCAAAATCTTTGAATATTTTCTTTTGACTATTATTTCAATTTTATTGAATATTTCCATTTTCTAGTGTCTTTAAGGATTTAATCCACACCTTCCCATTCACTTCTCAAACTTTTTTTTTCCTTTCATATTTTTTCCTTTTGTCATATATGCTGATGCTCAGGTTAGGTTTAATTTGTCTCTTACCATCTTCTTGGGGAAGAAAGCAAGGATGAAGTGAAGGCAGCATGTATGTTGGAGGAAAGGCATTAGTCATAATTCAGGCAACATCAGAAGTTTCTGTTGTTTGGCACTGCTTCAAGATTTTTTTTCCAGAGTGGTTATTGCAGGCACTATAAGAATATGTGAAAAAAAATCACATATAACCTCTGTGACTTCATTAAACCTCTCCACTGGCTTTTGAAGAGACAATTCCTCTAATCTTCCCTTTTCCAAATTCTTCCAAGCAACAGCAGTTGAGTGATCAGGTCCGTTTCTCTATATTCACCTCCTCATTTTTTTCTAAGCAAACCATATTGGCTTTAAACGACGAACTTATTTCCCACACATATACTCAGAGTGGTCTGAAACTGTTTCATTTATATTTTCTTTGTAATCTAAAATGCAGAACAGCTTGTAGGTGCTACAGACTTTATTCACATATTTCAATGGCTCCTTTCTCTGGACTATGTTTCCATTTAAAAAAAAAACAAAACAGTGGCGTTTGGTAATAAAATACTGATAAAACCTACACACCAATATCACAGTAGCGTTCTCCATGAGCTAAACTGATGAACTGTTGAACATAATTCTATTAAAAAGAAAGGTGCATTACAGATAAATTGTACAGCAGTAATTTCTAAAATGCATGATACTTTTTCCAATGCTGCCACAGCACCTGCTGCTAAGTATAAAGATGATTAGCCACAAACTAACCCACTACAGAATTATTATCAGTATATATTTTCGCGATGAAGAACTAATGGGAATTATGCAGATTGCATTTCCTTTCCTGCTGAAGGCAACCAACCTTCACCATCAATAGCAAAATGAAAACAGAACTCAGCTGTGGAAGAACAACGCAGGTTTTATTTTATTTCCAAATATGTATTGTTGATTATTTCAAGACTTTAAGACACATGTTTCTTTTTCACGTAATTATATGACAAGCAGTCCAGTATCATTTTTAAAGGCGTACAAAATTTTCCGTGCATTTTAATGGCTTTAAAAACGTAATAACTCTACTGCTGTATGTAGAAACCGGTAAACACACATCAAAGTGGCTTTTAAGAATTATAACATAATCAGTAGGTAGTGCAAATCAGTAGCAATTGGCTTCCTTAATCTGATTAGAAGTGCTGCTTTAAACGCTCTGCCTCCAGCCAGAGGGCGAAAGCCGGTTCCCGGTCCCGCTGCTCTTGCTGATGCCCCGTCCCTGGGTCGGGACGGGCTTCCCGGGGGCGTGCTGGGACCCTCTGCCTGCCACCGTCCCCACAGACCGAAATTCAAGGCCAGGCAGGGTCTCTCGCTGGAGTCACCAGCACCAAGGGGCTCCTGAGGCTGCCTGGCCTCAGGGGCCACTGTCGTTCAAATAAATAAAGAGCCGTTGATTTAATAGACCTCTGTCTGTACTTTGTTCAACTTGAATGCATCACCTTGAAAATGAACAGTTAGGAGCGCTATAAAATTAGTAGTTGGTAATCTATGGGCAGAAACAAAAATAGGACTACCTAGAAAAGCGTTTGAATTCTTTTAAGGCAGCTTCTTCAGGCACTGGGAAGTGGCTGCAGGATTTAATTTGCTGTGCTTTGATTTCTTGTTTCTTTAAACTTTTGCCAAAGGTGATGGGAATGCCAGATGCACATTTTTTGGTATACTTTAAAATCCAAATAAATACAAATAACGTATGCTTGGGTTTGGTGTTTCTTTTTTTTTTTTCCCCCCTGTGGGAAAAGCATTCAGTAGAAATGTAGGTATTTCTAGTCTGTCATAAGAGCAGCCACAATGAGGATTCAGTAAATCTTTCTTAAAGAATCACTTACAGAGGGATTGCAAGATGAAGAAACATTTTTATGCACATGAAGAGATGTGTAATCAGTGGTTTTCTTTTGTACTGTAATTGATGCTTCAAAAAACACATTTACTTGAGCACCGGTATTTAATGTTTCAGACTGGAAAAACAAATAGGAATGAGCAAAACCAAACAGAGTTAAATTCTCAGATGATCAGCTTCGTTGCATAGGTCCTCTATGGTTCACTTGAATCAACTAAATACTCAAAATAACTTCTCTCCTTCTAAAACACTTTGTGACAGTAGTCTGAAGTTTTACACTCATTGTATGGGAAAAATGAGATTATTTAAATATAGTCTTAATGAAAACTGACCGGGATACCTTTAAATGAATTTTTGTAAAGCAGAATATTTAAAAACAGCAGAGAGTAATCTACTGGATTATAGTTAGTGTGTCAGTTCATTGTGTCTGCATGTACAACTTAAGTTCCTTAAATACATGGAATATTCTTCAGCATAGCCTGAAGTATTCAAGGGTTTAGATCACTAGAAATTTCTTTGCACATGCTGAAAATATGGACTGCTTACTGGAAAGGAAATCAAATGTGTATTTGATTAATTGATGTAGTCACATATTAAAAACTTTTGCTTCTTATCCCATTAAAAGTAACACTAATGAGCAATGGCTGTGACCTTCAAGTGGAAAGCCACATGTGCTTCAACCCCTCAATATTTACCACCCAAATTTAATCTTTATAATGGACACCTTAAAAGGAATCTGATAGAAAATACTAAGAGCTGCTCCAAAACTAAAACACTTAAGGAAGATTTTGATTAATGCCTCGTGATTAATCAATTGATTAATATAGTTTTCAATACAGATGTTAGGACACTGTCTACTTTAATCAACCATCCTGAAAACGGTGAAGACAAATGATCTATTTTTCTGTCGATTGAAAAAAGAAAGCCTATTTTAGCAGTTATGTAAATTATAAGACAAGCCTTCCTTACGATGCCCAGATTTTCCCTTTTATAAAAACCTTACACACTGGAACTGTTAATTAGGTAAGTGTCATCCTTTTGGGCAGGAACTTGGTATAAACCTAAAAGAAGTCACACATTCAGCCAAATGAGTGCACTTTTTTGAAGAAATTGTTTTAGAATTGCACTACAATCCATATTTAAAGTCCCTCTCCCTGATATTTTTTTATTCTGAGACTGTTTCTAATTTGTGATTATGCTTTCTACCATACTAAAACTGAAATCTTTATTCCAGTCAAAAATAATCACCCCGTAATTACTGTGACAAACTGCCCAAGCTGTATCATTGTGGCCATTTCGACTAATGATATTGTATTAGAATGCCTAGCAATAGACTTCAAATGGAAAATATAATTATGTGCATTAGTTTGTCTAAGCATTTATAAGATCACATATCCATCAGTTATCAGGTCTCATAAAAAAAGCCATATATCACTGTCACTGCTAGTTTTGTTATTGGAAATGTGGGCCGTTATGAACTCAGCTTAAGATGTGTGTCTTAAATTTCACTTATTCTCTTGTCTAGTAAATCCATGTAAGCTGAACTCCTATAAAATGAGCAGAATTTTCAGCTGATGGCACGGGAACAAATTATTTGACAGTCTCACCAAACATAAACTAAATGTTTAAGGTACTATTTAAAGCTGAAGGCCTTAATCTTGAAGATATGTTTAACTTTACACACTGGACTACTTACTGTGCATAAAGTTAAGTGGTTCCATACATCTTCGCTGAACTGAACCTATACGTTCTCCTGTTTTGCAAAGCTAAGGCAACATCTGAGCAACCTCTTCGCATCCCGTGCAAACTGAGCATCTGACCCAGCTTCATCTTGTCAAAATTGCAGTTCTGCAATAGCAACTGCCTTAATTTCTCTCTTGCTCTTTCTCTATATGCTTTGCTTTTCTTTGGAAAACTTAAACTGACTATTTTGCATTTCGAAAGTAAATGTCACTTTGATTTATGATCCCCAATATCCAAAAGCTCTGATGGAAGAGCTACCAAAACCCCAAAGTGAAATTAGGAAAGTCAAAACAGAAGAAGAAAGCTGTGCCTGTCTATTGAGTTACTGGCACTTGCTTTGACTTTTAAGTAAGGCCAGAGGAGAAGCAATCCTTTTGCTGTTAAGAGTTATCACAGTGATAGCAATGGTATCTGAAAATGCCTGGCTGTGGTGTACGTCAAGGAGGATACATCTCCCAACATCTGATGTCATATTATTGCACAACAAGGATAAGTTATTACATCAGCTATTATTACATAACAATGATGAGTTACTCTCAGAAAATATAACTAACATTTTTCTTCCACTTCTTGGGTCATCTGAGACGCATATCTGTGGTTTCAACACTTAAATAATGTCGCTTGCTGTATTTTGGTGCCAGTATAAATTTAAGCCATTCAAACAAGATTGTATATTTGAACTGACAAAGAATAAATTATTTGCATCTGGCATAAGTGATGGTTGTGTCAAAGCCCGGGCATATAATTCTTAATCTTATAGATGCCTGTTTACTTGTGCATAAGATAGCTGTGCTGAGTCTCTTCCCAGAACAATTATCAAGTTATTGCTACGGGCTAGCCTGGAACTTCCAGGGGAAGCCGCGTATAAATGCAGCCATCCCGGAGCAGTCTGAAAGGGATGTTTTGAATTAGAGATCGCTGCTCTGCTTTTTCCTCTGTGCTCCCAGCAAAATGGGAATGGGAGCGTGCCGGGCGGGTGCAGAGCCGCAGGTATGTCTTTTGCTTCCATGTGCTTCCCAGCACAAGTACCCCCAAATGTCATGTAGTCAGAGGAGAAATGTTACTCATGCTCCTCCATGGCTGAAAAGGTTCTGTGATAATCTAGCCTGTGTAATACAATATATTTTTAAAATGAAAACTGTCTTTCAAAGGGCAAGGTTTTGGGTTTTTTTTATGGTTGGTTTTAATTAATATTGATTTTACATGTTTAGAAAGAAAATCCACCAATTCAGACCTGGGAAATGTTTAAGATATGTTGTTTTTCTAGGAGAATTTTCATTGATTTTTATTAATCCTGTAGTTTGCAATGGCTGGGGTTTATCTGCTGCTGTGTATTTTATATTAGGATGCTAAAATAATCTATTGTATTTGATGTCTAAATATGTAACAGAAGACATGTGAACTACAAATCCTGAAAGGAACCTTCCTTGCATCTACCTGTTTTACCTCAAAAAAGGGCTGGGGCCCTATTTTGAAAGATCAATAGGCTATGAAATTTCTGCCTCCTTATTAGCAGAATTAATTTTAAAGTGGCAATCTACATCCTAGAAAATTTGTTTCATATTAAGAAGTCCAGATGTTTTCGGTCTCTCTGTCTGACATTCCCACCATCAGAACAAATTGTATTTCCAGACTAATGTAATAGATAAGAGATATGAATAAATCTCATACAGTTCAGTTGATAAAATTAACATGCTGATGATATTTTAATGTTTCCATATAATCAAGGGGGCATGGATCATGCCTCCACCAGTTCCAATGTAATTCTGTTCTTTAATCTTTTCTCAAGAAAAAAAAAATAGAGCATTAGAGAGGATTATACAGTAAACAGTATGTGCTCCAGTCTTAAAGCAAGTTGTTTGTGATACGGTTGAGTGGCTTTGCCCAAAGGTATTGCAGCAAAGCAACTAATATACTGGAGACTTGGGGTCAGAACCAGTATTCCTGCAGTGCCAGTGTGTCACTTACACGTTGTAGTTTCTGGTGGAGAAGATCCACTGATCTGGAGAATAGTGTTAACATATCAGAACCGCTCATCATCCCTATGACCTTATACAGAAGACATAAAATCATACTTGTCTTATGCATAGGAAAACTAACTGGCTTTAAACCTAAGGCAGTCAGAATTTGGCCCAAAATGCATATGTAGATTCGCTGGAGCAGGGCATGGGTATAAGGCAACCTGAAATAAAATTACATTTGATGACCAAAGACAAACTAAAGACAAAGACATCAAAGGCAAAGGAGATGAAAAAAAAGGAAAGAAAAAAAGAAGTCTAAGTATTGAACCTCAGAAGCATTCCTATTTGGCAGAAATTATTGGTATGTGGTGGAATTCATCAGGCAGAAGTCTCAAATGTAGTTGAAGGGGTTTAAAGACCCAATTCCCACTGCATTTTGATGCTGCTTGGATATCTAACTGACTTATATGGCTTTAGATTCCTGGCTTTAGTCTTTAACGTGAGAAACATCAGAATGCATCCCCTTCAAATATTTGCAAGGGAAACATTAATCAGCTCCAGGACTAAATGGTACACTTTGAGATTGATAATGCTTAATCTACATTACTCCTTCTCCCCCTGTGATTTTTTTTAAGTATAGAAGAATCCATTGTTTTTCAAGCTAAAAGTGGACACAATTAAGTGTGAATATCATTATATCATATTGAGGGAAAAGGAGCAGGTGATCCTGTACTACGGTGAAGATCAATATCATGAGTGTAATATTCAGAAGGGAACAACCTTAAATTTGCATGTTGAATCCTCGTTTTGCCTTCTAAAGGCATTTTTATGCCAAGTCCTAATATATGTTTGAATTTTCACATGAAAAGAATATTGCCATCCTGTTTACCATCACTTTTATGAGGAATCTTAACATTCCTTTAAAACTGACAATTAGCTGGTGACATTTTGAGGCCTCAAAATTCACATGCAAATAATCTGAAGAGATGTAATGAAGGTGAAGTTAATGAAGATCAGCCTCCAACTATGTGCACAACCCCTATGTTGGGCGATGCTGACAGGCGAAAGAAGCAGGCTCAAATAGCCAGAGGTTCCTCTGGAAACCAATCTCAAAGTCTTATTCAGAATCAACGCGTTCCCTGGAAAACCTGCAGAACATTAATATGCAACACGCAAAAAGCACGCACGCACGGAGACCACGAACACAGCAAAGAAAACTGTGTTAGGAGAAAAGGAACCCATCAGAAGCGTCTCTCAGTGAATGAAAGCAAAACTCTTTCCGTGGTAATTTCATAAGCATCTCTTTAGCCCTTTTCCCAACATACCCGTATAATTCTCTATAGGTATGTCTCCTTACCATGCCAGTTTCTCCATGGTTGGGTGTCCAGTGTCAGTGGATGGTAGCTCTGGGCCCCTGAGATGCTCTTAGCAGTCCCTAGCCTCTCAAGAGCTGGAGCTGTGTTTCTGGTTCCTGCCCCGGTCATGAGGATTTTCTCTTTATTTAGAGGTAAAGAGCAGCTAACACAGCTCATTTGCTTTCTGCTTAAGAAAACAGCTCTGCAGCAGCTTCCCTCAAATATCTCCCAGCATTTCTCATGCAAAATCCTCAGTGTGTGGCCCTCTACCATGACAGATAGAAGAGGTGAACTTTAGGCAGAAATGTTTCTCCTTGAGCCAAAACGTTACTGCAGGATAGAAGCCCTGTTTCACCTAACTCCTTTTCGAAGAAGCAATCAATTTTGACATGGGATTGACCTATAAAGCTGGCAACTGCATTGACCTAGAGGAATCATGGACAGAAAGTTCATGCAGGTCTGTTCTTTCTCTTGCCACGAGCTCCTTCTCCGCCAGGAGACCACCAAAGGATGCTCCTCCTGGCAGATGCAGGACACTGGCCTTTTCCATGTAAGGAATATCAAGTGTCAGACTTTATTTCATGAAAAAATTACCGGTCTATTCCCTATTATAGCAAATAATCTTTGAAGAAGAAGCAATATTGTCTTTACCTAAATGCGCGCACGCGCGCGCACACACACACATATATTAAAAAAAAGGCAGTATCTCGCACCAGGAATGAAAGTACCTGGAGGTCTTTCACTATTACTGGGGAAACAACTAGCACCTTAATTTCAAATCTACCACAGAAAAAAGCAGTGATTAGCATGTAACAAGCAAACAAAAAAAAAATCTTCTGTGTATACATAACTAATTTTTTTATAGCTGGGTGCACTAATAAGAATCATTAGTAGATTCCTCTAGGAGGGGAACTTAAATTAAATACTTTGCTATATGAAAAGGGATAAGCTTTGAGTGAAACACCTTTTCCTATTACCCTGAAAAGACCAACACCATATGCTAGAGACACAAAGGAATAAGAGATATATAAACTTTTACAGAACACATCCTACTACCTTTTTAATTCACCCGCATATGAAGACAAGCAATCACAATATATTCATATAATCTCCCTACTGTGAGCACCTGTACACAACTTCCTTTGGCACAGCTAAAAATAGTGACATTATATGAGGAAGTTATTGTCATTAAAAGCATTGTTAAAAACTATTTTAGCAAAACAACAAAAGAGAGACCATTCCAACTGAAAAATATGGAAACTTTATTCCGACGTAATCCCTGTATCTTTGCAAGTGGTCTGTGAGTTTAGACCTGCTCAGGAGGAACGGGAAGGCAGATCTGGCAGAGAAATCGTAATGCTGAAGACACGCAGCTTGGTTTCGGCCAATACGTGACCCAGAGACAATCCACATAGCGATTGTTTCAAACCATCTCAAAATATTTCCACATCAGGAAAATGAGAATGCCGGAAGTGTTCTTGGGGCTGTAGGAGGATGAGAAGGAGGATGCACAGGTTTGGAGCTAGGTTTATATTCTACGAATCCTTAAAAATTATTTCCATTTTCCTACTGGTGCCCAGTGCACTTGCACTTTCATCCTCCCATCCAGCATTTCCTGACCTTGGAGAGATGGACCAGAATCGTGCCATTTCCATCAGAGCACAGGTCTCCTGTGCACGGCACATTGGGACCGTGCCCGCAGTGCTACCAAACACACGCGTAAGGTGCTGCAGAAACAGAAAGCTCAACCTTTTGCCTCATAAGTCATCTCTTTCAAAGTGATCTAAGAACACTACGCTCTTTGAGCAGCACAGCACATTTTAGACACTACAGAACCACTCTGAGCTGTCAGCATATTTCCAACAGATTGATGACTTTGAAGACCTCCAGTGTAGAGGGTAATGTTAAGGATCTGCAGTTACTCAGCTAAAGTTGAGATGAGGGATGCCTTCTTTCCAGTCTTGGTTATTGAATTTGAAAACCCTCATAGGTTTTGCTGTCAGAGTTGTTGCTTAAAACAGACTATTATAGGAATGAGTTAAAAAAGAATGACTGGAAAAAGTTTAAAGGAAAACGAAGATATATCTTTATCTTTTTCAGGTTAACGCAGTGACAAAAGAACAGAATTTCACAGTAAAGTAAAAAAATAATCATTGTGCTAGATTCTTGTCCTTAGAATAGCTTTTTTTACAGCCAAAAACTCCTTAATGTAGAAGTAAGCTCAGGGCCAACACATTTTATTATACAAAAGTTTACCATAAGCAGAGGCTCACCATGACCTGAAATGCAACTTTCATATTATATTTCACTGATTTTATTCTATTTCACAATGAATAGCCTTCAACACCAGATAAAAATACTAAAGATAGAAAGTAGATTGTAAATAAATGCCAAGTCAAAGAAACATTAGAAACCAGAGCAACAAAAAATATTTAAAGATTTTCTAACTTGTTACATTTGAAAGGTAAAGAACTATAGCTCTATCACTGTAATTCTTTCTCATTTTCTGCATAAAATCATTTATATTACTGAAGTAAGATATTACACTAACCATCTGCCTTCCCAATCCCTCACATTCCTTCACTTACCCACCTACAACTCCATGAACTAATCACCCTGTAAATTTGGCCTTCATTGTTCAAGGTATCTTCATGTCATCAGCACTCTGTGCAACGTCTGCTAGAGTTTAATGAGTAAAAAATGGTAAAAATGTGAATTGGAATATATGAGAAATACTGGAATAGCTAACACATACAATGCTTATGTGGTGAAGCTGGCTGTACATTTGGAAGTTTGGGAGAAATGTAGTTCTAAAAAATAATATAATACTGAATATGTATATCTCTCTAGAGAGTGGCTTCATTGCACTAGAAAACTACGTATTTGTTAAACATAAATAACAAGTACATTTTTTATTAAGCATCAGGAAGGTAGCCAAAATAGTCTAGTATAGCTGGAATGGAAAGCTTCACACTAAAAGGAATAGTCTGAAAACTGCTTCTTCTATTGAACTTTCATCTGTGACCTAAAATTGAGGGTTGTCATACCATTCTGACATTGCCGACTGGGAGGTCCACAGGAAAAGCAGGACTTCGTGAATCTGCTTGAGAATTAAGTGCTTAAATTTCTCTTCCAGAGGCATTTGCCTTTGCAAAAGAAGGCTGCCTTCCTTTTCTTCCAACTTCTTGGAGATATTTTATTTCTTCACCCTTAATCAAGCTTCCAACACCTTTTATGAAATCACCAGCAGGATTCTGGATAGTTCCAGCAGGGGCATTAATTATCTGCAAAATGGGCTCATAAATTCAGCAAGTGACATATTGCTCTCATGTCCCTCTGCCCCTCTCCAGCCCTATCTGGAGGACAGCCCATCCCTGCCTACAGCCGGTTTTCAGGCATGCTCCTGGCAGACAGCTGCTGTGGGCAGTGCCCACCGCTTACCCAAGACATTATGTAGAGCTTTTACTTCTTCAGTGAACCATTGGTGTAAAACTTTACATATAAAACAAAAGGCAAAGCTCCTCACAAGGTTTTTTTCACTGATCTTCATATGACAATGCAATATTTAATGAATCAATCAATGTAAAGTCTCTAGGCAGGAGGGTTCTAAACTTACTGTCGTAAGTAGGCATTTAATTTTGATTTACTGAGGTAGTTATTGCTTATTAATTGGATAACATTATGAAAGCTGAGTACGTGTATGTCAGTTACACGTTAATCAGTTAGTATAGTAAGAGATACTAAATAGCACTAGAAGCTGCTTACACGTCCCTTGAATAAATTTAATTACAAGGAAAGAAGTTCAGGAGCACATTCTTCTGTATGGGTACCCATTCATATGAAAAACAAGTTGTAACAAATAGTAAGGTCTTCAGACAAAAAATGGCTTCTGGAATTCAGATAAGTACTAGATATATGATAAAACTGTACACAGATCAAAGTTCAAGTTTTTTTTTTTTTGTCAGCAAATTCATCAGGTATGTACAGCAGAATCAGAAGTTAGCTTTCTTCAGAATTATCCATATGTTATGTCTGTGGCTTAAGAACAGTTTAGTTGTAAAGCTGGACATCCCATGTGAAGGCAGGATCATATCATGAATTTCAAATTCCCAATAACTCTCAGCGGCCTACTATATCTCTATGTATTTTCACTTTCTGTATAAATGCTTCTCTACAATATTCACTAGACGCAGCTCACAAATGGAAAAACCCAATATTGTCAGTATTTAACTTGCCTTTTACTATGCCAGCCACCCCACATTCCTTCTGCAGCAGGGATGCAGTTCTGAGACTCATGGATTCATTCCCAGTGCTGAGAAGGGCGCTTGCTCGCTGTAGCCACATTAGCTTGCCTCGCTTTGCCCACCACTCTGGTTTATGTTCCCTCTCCAGCATGGGCTAAAATAAACTTTCTGAATTTGGTAAGAGTTTTGCAAATGGCCTTTGGAAATTTGACTTATGTCAGAATATTATTTCTTAGAAGGTAATCACATATTTTCACTTAGACATCATGTTTGAAGTATTTGCTGCAGCTGAACGTTAATCCCAAGGATAAATTTCAATGATTTTCCTGGTGATATCCTAATGCAACCAAGTAACGACTCTGTGAAAGGGCAGCCATCCTGCCTGCTCAGCGTTAGTCCTCCTTCGACATCTCTTCACCAGCTAGCCCGTTGTTCAGGGAGAGAGTCAGCACCTCTCAATGCACACACGTCCTGGAGAATGTAAAAACAAGTAATAGTCTGTGTCATATGGTGACAAATACAGTTCAAAGTACCATTATCACTTGTTCTCATGGTGATAATTAATCCCATCATCATTATCATAATGAGAAACCATGTTCAGAAAATGCTGATTGAAAAACTCCAATGTAAAAAATACAAGTCATTCACTGCCCTATCAACCTAACTGATTCTTACACTTGCTGTTGATTAGCACACAGTCTTCCAAATAGTTTTTATACCCCAATCCAAACTTTTCTAGTGTTCTTATGTTTCACTTCATGATTTTTTAAAATGTTCCACTCTAGCATGAAGTGCTAGGATTGCACTTTTGTTCATTAATTTATGATGGATCTTTAATCAGAATCTTTTCCTGATTTTTCTCCTCTCCCAGTGATGTGGTGACAAAGAAAGAGAAAGAAATTGAGAGAGATATAAATAAAAAGAGTGGGAGAGGAAGAGAGGAGAGGAGAGGAGAGGAGAGGAGAGGAGAGGAGAGGAGAGGAGAGGAGAGGAGAGGAGAGGAGAGGAGAGAAGAGAAGAGAAGAGAAGAGAAGAGAAGAGAAGAGAAGAGAAGAGAAGAGAAGAGAAGAGAAGAGAAGAGAAGAGAAGAGAAGAGAAGAGAAGAGAAGGCAAAGCAAAGCAAAGCAAAGCAAAGCAAAGCAAAGCAAAGCAAAGCAAAGAAAAGAAAAGAAAAGAAAATAAAAGAAAAGCTAAGAAGGCAGAAATGAAAAGATGAGCTATGAATTGCCACAACTATAAAAAAGACATGGTTTTAGGAGGTGAATCGGTGTAATGCCATGGAGTGGCCCCTTGTTTCCAGCCCTGCCCCTTCCCACCAGGCAGAAGTCCAGAGCCCGCCTGCGGCTGCCGAGCATCCCTCGAACACGAGCAACCTGGGCCCCCGATGCCTGAGAACATCCCTTGCAGCCTCCCCTGTGCCGGGCTGGAGTCAGACGCGGCTCAGGGACACGCTGAGGTGGGACGCAGGCTGGGAGGCTTCGAGATGGAGCTGCCAAGTGCACGTCAGTGCTTGGACGCCTCCATGATCTCCATGCGTCCTCCAGGCTCAGCCGTGCAGAGGGCTGCAAAGGCAATTAAAAACACTTTAGCTCTTTACTGCACTTTTGAAATGCAATACAGACTCTCATTTCAACTTTTCATACATCTTTCTGTATTAACAGTCTGAACCTGACAAACAGCCCAAGCCTATCACACACAGACTACTCTTCAGCAAGGCTGATAAGGCAAATCTAAACCACATTAGATAAGCCTTACATTTTTATGGGCCTCAAATTTTTCTCCAGTTTTAAGCTCACAATTAGACTGTGTAAACATCATATGAGGTGTCTGAAATCACAGGACGTTATACGCCACCGGGAATACGGCCCTATTTGGGCCATATGCACACACAAAAATCTACGTAATACTATACAGTGCTACTTTTTCAAATCCTGTACATCAAGAATGTTTCTGAAATATGTGCTGCACATACCGTATATCTATAGTCTATAGCAATATATGTATATGGAATGACCTGATATTGGTTGAAATTAAAGGGTTGCACCGTAAACAAAGGTAGATCAGTTGATCAGAGTGGCTTCTTCTAGCATTTTATCTGTTCTGAATATATGAATTCACTCGCAGCATGGCTGTATACATATGCACAATCATTATGTGACAAATTAAAAAGGGGCACATAATAAGCTTAAGTCATCATAAATCATATAATAAACATCTGAATGAGAAAATTTAATAAACGATATGTTTCCACAACAACTTCATCCCCTTCCATTAAATCCATATCCCCCTAGGACTTGCTCTAATATTCTCAATTCCTAAGTACACATCATCTGTTTAAAGAAAAAAAAAAGCACAACTCACCCTGCCACGATATGTTTCTTCCTCTCACTTTTTGGTCTGGCGTTTTCTCTTCTGTGGCCAGAATTCAGCCTCCAGCCTATGGCTATTTTGGATGGAAAATGGTTTCCTGCTCCATGAAAACTTTCTTCGTTTTAAAAATGTTTCTAATACGCATCAGCAAGAAACCAAGTGAATGGGTGAATAGCATAGTCATAGGGAAAGACCTCCTTGTTGATAGTTACTATGTCTTCTTAAGGCCAACAGCTTGGATTTACAATTCCTGTATCCTGTACGAACGCCTTACACACTGAACTTGTGGCCAGTGAAACAGGCTGAGAGTTTCCTTTGGTGTGAGCTGAAACTCCAGCTTAAACCCAACAAGCTTCTCCTATACTAACTGACGCATGGATTGCAAAAAGAAGTTTCTTTTTCTGCAAATGGTTTTGTCGCAGCAACCTCTGTCTTTGCTAGAAAGAAACCTTTTCCTAGCTTACAGTTTTCTAGTGCATGTTTCCCAGTCAATTTTCCTTTAGAAAGAAAATGAATGTTTCTCTAATACAGAGAACACACTGCGATTTAGACCATCTTCTTCCCAGCACTCCAATGTGACTTTGGAGAAATCGCTTTCAATCCCACGTTGCCTAGGTGTCAGAATTGATCTTATTTAACAGTTTTGATAATTAATTTGACAGAGAATGATAGTATACCAATTACATTTTTTTCATTACATGAATTTGGAAGGCATTGCCAACCCAAAGGAATATCGGACCACAGGTAAATTAAATGATCTGGGGACTGCAATGACAGAAGTAGGATAACATTTAGTAATACAAAACTGCAAGTTCAGGAATTTAGGGGTCAATAATCAGTATTTTTGCTGACAGCTTGAACTTATTGCTTGGAAATGGAAGAGGAAAGCTAAGATTTCACAATATGCTGACTATAAGCCACCGATGCAATGCACCCATGGTCATATATGGTAGGTCCATGATAGGCAAGGAATAGTGTTCTCGTTACAAATAGGAAAATATTCATACTGTTGTACAAGGCCATGTTAGCACCATGTTTGGATTACCTGGTGCTTCAGATTGTTCACACACAGGAGGAACATTCATCAAAATATGGAAAAGGGATACTCGGGCGAAAGTCCAACCTCTCTTAAGTGATGAGAACAAAAAAAAAAGTGCTTTATTTAGCCCATCAAAATGTATGGTTAAAACTATTTTAAATCACTAGACGATGTTGGCGCAAATATGAAGAGGCATTCACTGGCTACAGATAAATTCAGACTATTCGAAGAATATGTCTAAATGTCTTCAGACAGGAGAGAGGTTCTCCCATAGTAGTAGTGGAGACAAACAAATGACTTGACTTTAAATTAGAGTGGTCACTTTATGAACCCAATTCCATCGTATGCTTGCCTGGAAAGCTGAGGACTCAATTTGATAGCCCATGCTGTCACTTCATATATGTTGAGTATTTCTAGCCTATTCAATGAGATCGGAGCTGAGAGCCTGACATCCTTCGAGTCGCTTGAAAATCCCAGGCAGAAACAAAAGATGTGACCACAGGAGTTGAGTGTATCGGGTCTATTAGCACTTGTTTGAATTGGATCTGTCACCCAGGAGAGACGTCTACATTCCATACGTATCCTCACAAAGTGCTATCATAGCACTTCACATCTCTGTAAATATAGATGCATCATAGATATTACATACATGCACCCATATAGGTTACAGATATGCACATGCTCACTACACAAGAATGGACTCCAAAACGACATGTAAATGTAGGTTTAAGATTCATAATGTTATTATCACATTATACAATAAACATGCGTGTAAAAGATCACGCTTCTCTATTTCCACTAGTTTGAAATACAAGTTGCAGAGTCCCTCCATTTTGCTAGCCAGCCAAACAGCATAGAGAAACCAGAATGTTAAACTAATTTTTCTTATACTAAAACCTTCCATCTTTTGCAACTAACTCATCTGATTTCCATGATCATAAAGAACTGTATAATATTAAATTATAACAACAGCAATCAAAGGCATGGGGAGCAAGAGGATTCTCGATTGCAGCCCATGCATCACTCAATATCACCACAGAAGAAGAGATTGAAAAGCACATCAATTCACATAACTTCCTCCCAGTGCCCATTGTCTTTTTCAGTTCCTAATGATGCTGAAGTGTCTCCATGATTAAAATTTAAAGGTTTCCCAGTAACCAAGTAATTTGCCCAAAACTCCTTATCTAGCACTCACCATGAAGACTCTGATTTTAATATACCATTAATCAAGCTCCAGCCAAGTTTACTACTGATACTTTCAATTACCGAGGAACTAACTTCATTCTTCTCAGTGTGTCAGTGAGAGACCACTTCCTTGATTAGCCACAGACCCTAAAAACAGATGGATAACAGGGCTGGGTTTGATGCACTTTACTGAAGGAACTATTTGTTGCGAATTACAAATCAGTAAACAGAATTGGATCTCTCTGCTGCAGGATAAACTTCAGCCAAATTTTGAGCCATGCATATGCTATTATAATAAAAAACATTAACTGATTTCAAGTTTTACAGTGTAATAATAATATGTGATTTGATTAAATGTAAATTAATGCAATGGTGAATCTAACAGGCAAGTTCTAAATATCAGCATATTTCACAACACAAACATTTACACAAATGCGCATGATGCGTGCTTAATTTAAGCATATGAATAGATCCACAATCTTCAATAGGACATCTCATGCTCTAAGTGATGCACGTGCATAAGTAATTGCAGGATCAGTTATCAGAAAATGATCCCCAGTACAATTTATAAGAATTCCAACAGATTGCAAATAGCTATGATTTGTCACACAACATCTGGTCTCTTCTCTCCGCAATCAAATGGACAAATGGAAATAACAATACAGACTGTGAAATCGCAGCTTGTAAAAAACAATTAGAGGGAAAGGGACCCATACCTTACCCTGCCAGAGTGATGGAATTTGCACAGGACTGTCTGGCTCAGCTAACAAAGAGTCAGCATTTGTTTGAGCTTGAGTGTGATTTCCACAAAACAAAGATTTAATTCTGGAGTTATTTCCCCAGCTACAGTCAACACTTCAGGAAAGCCTCTGGCAAACCAGGATTGGAGGTCCTGTTAGTGCCCCAGCAAGCCCCAAAAGCTTTACCTGTTCTGCAGGACCAACCTGCTGCGTGGCACCGGCATCACGTCAAGACGGGTGAGGAGGACAAGTGGCTAGACAAAATTGTGAGGTTTTACTTAAAGATATCAGGAAGATCATTCCAATGCGCTTGGTTCTGAATGCAACTGACCATTAGGTAACAATTTTTTTCTTTCTTCAACTAGAGAACATTACAGCACTTCCAGTTACATTGCAAAATTGCAAGCATTGTCTCAACAGTGAAATCGAAGGGACAGGTAACAATTAACTTGGCTGTGATGCCATGGTCATATCTTAAAAGCCACCTGAGAGTTACATTTAGGAATATCCATCACAAAGCTCAGATTTATGCAATATAATTTAAACCAAAAGGATATATACAATTCTTGAGAAAAAAAAATTAAGAGATTATGTACTCTACAATAACAGTAAATGAGATGGATTTTCATTCACAGCATTATCCAAGGTCTCCGGATGGCACTGTGTGCTGGTAAACTTGATTATCTGGCTTATCTGAGTAAAAATAAGTTTGATATTTAAGAAAAGAGCAATGATACAATTCTTTGAAACATCTGAGCTTACTGTTATTCAAACCTAGCCTTCACATATGAGTTGGCATTCTCAACATTAAGTAAACAAAAGTTTTAGCTCATACACATGTTGTGAGGTACCTGAAGACAAACCCCAGCATCTCTTTAGGTCAAGGCTGCAGTGTGTATGTGGAAGCCTGCTTCACTAAGAGGAGAGACATTTGGATAAGATAACAGACTTCCTTTAGAATGATGTCCAAAGAAACTAAAGGTTTGGATGATTTTTCAGACAACGAGCAAATCTGCTCCTTCGGAGTGCCCGACCTCACCATGGACCTCCTCTCAAAAGAAACCGACCACAGCTTTGCAAGCAGTGAAGACAAGACAACATTTAGGCAAGAAACTTAACTTTTTTGGTATTCATCCAAAACAAAGTTCCCAAATTTCTTCTGCTTACTCTTCTTTTAGATTTTTTCCTCCAACAAAAATCAACAGTGTAAAGTGGAATAGATAAGGCACCAAAAAAAAAAAAATCACTATGATTTTTCCCGAAGTTGTATTTTATCCCAAACATAGTAATACCTTTTTGTAAGATTTACAATGTTAACCAATTCTTTTCTGTCAACTAGCAATTTTTTGGCAGATCCCTTTTGCATGATTCATGAAGGACCAGTAAAAGGCTAATTGTTCAAATTAATTTGCGTAAATGACTAAGCAAGAGATAACAAAATTACATCTGCACTTGTTTGGCAAAGATTCAATAGCAGCGGCCCTGTACTGCCAGCTGCTTCCAGACAACACTCTTGCAGAAATTAAAAGCTACAAATATTAATTAATACACTTTTTTGGTACGTTAATTTGCACTGAAAGGTTCCGGAGTACAAAACTGCTGAGAAGATGAACCATGATAATTAGAATTAATGGGATGGATGCATGTTTTTTGCAGCTGAAGTTTTAAAAACCCATGAATGGAACTGGGAACTTGGAACTGACATTCTCATAAATCTCTATGATAATGCCGCTATTAGTATTAGAAGGATTAAGTACTGTGGCTCCAGCGTTATCCATCACATGACACGTTGTATCCCATCTGTCACTGCAGCAGCTAAGACATGATAGCTGTCCTTGAGGAAGCCATATGAAAAGCTTTGGGAATTCAAGGAATTGTGGTGCTGAGTGTCGGGCTACAAAATGAATAGCTCAAACCTCTGACTCTCAAACAGAAATAATGGCCGGTGCTCTGTACTTGTCAGCTTAGTGCTTTAACAAATACTCCGACTATGGTATCTGTATTTAAGTTAAGTTAAGCAGTCTGAATTATAGATAAATCAGGCAGGGAAAAAGAACAGTCAAATGTCACAGATTTTTATCTTTAACTCATTTCTGTCTTTGTAGGTTGGATGTCTCTGGAACTGTTTTTACTGATGTTCACCCCATTAATTTTGCATATTTTAGGGCAGCGAGCACCACTGGAGCACTACTCAGTGCGCTGAAATAACAATGAATTTTTACAGGAAATCACTAATGAGACCATTTACCTACTTCACAAGGTCATCTGCACATTATCATGATGCAAATCCCCTTCTACATGGAAATGCTGTCGTGAGAAAATGAAATTCTAGATGCGTTCTATCTTGAAACTTTGCCTGTCAAATTAAGTTTAAATTTTGTCTTAGAGCTTTCCAGACTTTCAACAAATTATTGCGTTTTTATATTATACAAATACTTTACGGGGACAAAGATGCAGTAAGACTATGCTACCTATTTTACTAATTAATTTTTCAACGCTAAAAAAAGTCATAGAAAAGGAACTTTCAAGCTTTCGAAGGTAAGAAATTCTTAAATAGCACTTTTACTTCTATTTTTAATGATACCTGTGTACACATGCAATGTAATTGGTGTGAAAGGCTGAACCAGAAGGCAGGTCTAAGAAAGACCAGACGGTGGAGAGGCAGTAGAGACTGTCTTGGGAAGGAGCAGCTCCCTCATCCCGTTCACGCAAAGAGCCACGCCGCGGTGTTCAAAGCTGCCTTAGAAGCAGGCAAAGCCCCCCAAAAACAAGCCTGCACTAAGTAACGTATGCTAGAGAGTAGGTTGCCAGGCTCCATCCAGAATGTATTGCCCCTGGGTAGTTTGGTAGAAAAAAAAAATCAAAATTATGCTTTCACAATTTCTCAGACTTCTAGAACATTACTTTACCTGCCAAGGCTGACCATGAAACCCTCTGTCCTTTTACGGGACAATCACAGCTGAATTCTATCCATTCAGCTAAAAATTTTGCAGAATAATACTAATTTTATTTTCTTTTCTAGTGAAGTTTGTAAAATAATATCAGCAAAGGCAGATGATCAGCAACGTAATTTTATCCCCATTTTCTAGCACAACATTTTCACAGGCTACCTATGTTATTATTCCTTTACTCTGAACTATTGGATCATTTTCCTCTTTTACAATGAGACAAGTCGCCTTCTGTTCGGCTTTTATTCATCTGCATGAGCTGAAAAAAAAAACCCAAACAACTTGTTACGTCCCATCTCTGATGACATCATTGAACAAAATAAATAACTCTTCTTGACCCTGATCCTCAGCATCTGGGTTGTTAATATCGTGCAGTCAGACTGCTCACAGTCTCACAGCACACAAAGTCAACGCAAATCTTTCCATCTCTGGGCACCGGATCAAACCGAGAGCACAGCAGCGAGGGTTGGTGCTGAGTGCTCCTTTCTTGCTCCCCAAACACAGATTTTCAGTGCCTCATCCAGCAGAAAAGCCTGAAAATCACAAGGTATATGCATCTTTTAGAGCTTATCTGTACAATAATAATAAAAATAGATTATAATTTATTAATTATTGTGAATTATAGAGTATGTGAATACTTTTTCCTCACTGCTGGTGTTAGATTTATAGTCGAAAATATTCACCCAGGTGGGTAGCAACCACCAAGCCTCAGAAATTAATATATTTTCCCTTTCTGCACTCTGAAGACACAAGTGTTTACCCCTACACAGAGATGTGAGACAAAACTGCTCCGTGGGCATACAGCTGCCACATGGAGTAAACTATTCAAAAAGGGTTTGAGTCAAGTAAAATCAGTGATTAAAGAGAAAACTGAATAAGTTCGTGAACCACAACACAACAGATAACATAGGAGAAGGAAATGGGAGCATGGCTAAAACAGAGTGCAACACAAAATCAGGTCCTAACCACCTAAATTGTTAAATAGAAAAGAAAATGCACGGGGAAAAAAAAATAAAATCAACATTTTGCATTTCCGTAGCAGCTTCCATACAGAAAACCCAAAGCACTTTATTGATGCTTCTGTGGGTTATGATCTCTAAAATCCCAGCGGGTTAACCATTACCACGACAGTTTTGCAGACTGGAAAAAATGGAGCAGAAAGGGGAAAAACAACTTGCCCAGAGCACAGGAGAACCCCGCTGCAAAGGGAGGCAGTGCCCCAGCTGGGCTCTGGTGCTGCCCGGGATCCCGGTCTCAGTGCTGGTCCAAAACGCTTGTGGGGTGGCACCCACCGCGCAGGAAGGACCTGGGCACAGGGTTTTTTTCTTCACATTACAGCATGTGCAACTGGAGAGACTGCCAAAGATCACCCTGAGCAATAAGTAGTTTGGTGCCAAAAGTAGTTTTGGTTTGTCTGAAATACAATTATCATCACCTCTATGCTGTCTCATTAAAGCTAAGAGTAATCGTGGTAGCTATTTGATACCGGTTCTTCTAACGTGGATTTTGCTTTCTTTCTCTCTGGCTTTAATCAGCATACTGGACCTGATGAAATGTTACAAAACAGGCATAAGTTTTTGGCAAAAGTTTTGGCTTTTTTGATGATGCTGTTTTTTCTGACTTGCATCTGCGTCATAAAATAAATTCCTGGCCATTTCTGACGCTAAAGTTCATACTGAGAGCAACTTGAAGATGAGGAGCTTAATTATTAATTAAATGAACTTCCTTTAGGCTGTAATAATAGACCAGCATTACTAAAAAGAGTACTTAGATTTGCATTTATGGGCCTTTACTGAAACCATTTTCTTCCCTTGAGACAGTCCTTTCTTTTTCCTTCTCATCAGTCTCCTGTCCCAGTACAGGGCATCCAACTTGTCACTATCAGTCTTAGTCTGCTTGATGCAGAAACTGGGAATTTGTTAAAATGTCACAGAATGGTACTAATCTGCACATTTGCTACAGCAAAAAGAAAATCAAAGTAGATTTTAAATACGAGACTGTCTGCAACTCAGATAATCCCCATCTTCTTCCAATAGCATCCTTTACACTGAACTTCTTGGGAAGCCATAGGGAATATTAGACATTTCCAGAGATCTAATGGCAGACAGTAGGCAACTGTCACCCAAAACGAAGGGCATTTGTGCCACAGGGCAGGTAGGAAATAGGTTATGGTGGTCAGTGAAAACAGTATACCTAACTATGCTGACTCACATCCAGTGCCCACAAATGCTACTGAGATTCTGTACGGGTGGATGAACCAATTTTGTGGAAGAGATTGATGGCTGATGGGTCTCTTCTTCGCAGTAGATTTCTACGGACTTCCACAACACAGGCACTAAGAATAGGGCATTTTCTAAAAATGCAAAAGCAGCTGTAAAAAATAACTATATTGTGGGCACTGTGGGTCTACAAGGTTTGGTTTATATAGTTGAATTTCAAGAAAAATATTCTTAACACACAAACTGAAAAATCCGGATCGCCCCTGGCTATCTGTGATAAAGAGGTTTATCCGGTGTTAGGTGTTGTCTCCCCAACATCGCTCCTCACCAGACAGCAACTGAGTAACTCCCGAGTAAATCCTTTATTTTGGATCTTGGCACTACCAGCTCGTAACTCTTGCAGACTGGCAACGAAAAAACATCTATTTCTGAGATCTCCAAGCTGGTCTTGTCTGGGATACTCTGCAACACCTTTCTGTATGGGCTAGTTGCCTGTGGGAACACATCTGCCTTGGACAGGTCAGAGTCCTCTAAGTTCACATTGACCACTAGAGAGAAGTCAAAAGTGAAAAGAAGTTGTGTTCCAGCAAAATAAAGAGTTAAATTCTTGATAACAAATAATATATTCATCAGGGAGAAGGAAAAAAAAAAAAAAAAAGGATTAAATAAAACACCACAAAATTAGAATATCTTTGGCACCAATCTCATTTCCTAGAAGTCTCTTGACGACTTTCAGAAGCAGCTCCTGGTGGCAAAGGGATGGTGTTCACTCAAGACTGAATTCAGATATGGAGAATTCAGATATGGAGAATAGGAAGCATCTTCGAAGAGCCCATTTACACTCTTCCAGCTGAAGGCCTTAGTTGTGCTTTCCCCTCGACTGAACAGGTTGGCCTCCGTGACAGCGCTAAAGGAGCACGTGCAGGTTTGTTTGAGGACAATTTCCCTGTGGAAAGGGAACATGGCAGGGAACCCTCCCAGGGCTGATTTTCTTTACTCACATTCTTTTATTTTCCCCTTAGGAAGTCCAATGAATTACAATATAATAACCTGCAAACATACACCACAGTCATGTTTCCCCCCATTTCTGTTACACAGCAGTGCCTGTTTTCTGCTGGTTTACCAGGATTTTATGGAGAACCCTGGTGACTCTTTAATATGCCCTGTTTGTTATCGCTGTCCTTGAGTCACAGACTATAAATAGGAGCAGGTGGTACCTGCAGTATATAGCACACTGTTACAACAAAGCATTTGCAAATACTCATACAAAGTCTGGTTTTGGCATCCAAACGAAGGCTTAAGGATGGAATTTTTAAAGTGATACGAGATAGTTAGTCTTTCATCACTTTTTAGTGCAAACATCTCTATATCTAATATGCTGCTCCTAATTTCCTCACCAATTATTCAAAGACCAACCCTACAACATCACCTAGCAATAAATGAGCGTTCATGGTTAAAGGTCTTAACCAGCACTACGCCTGTCAGCACTTGCATCCCTTCCATAATCATCATTTGCATGGGCATTTCTTCTTATTTTCTTTTCCACAATTCCCTCTAAATGTCCCTGCCGTGCTTTGCATATTTTGGTTGCTACCGTAATGAAAAAAGGAGCAAAAAAGTCCCAGACAGGCAGCTGGAGAAAATGAAGTCCTCTGTTTCTACACGGAACAGACGTAACGTGTGTATCAGAAGGGCTGCCTTGATCCGAGCAGCTTACACCGTATCAGCCCTGTTCTGCAGGACCATGCCAGAGGGTGGCGAGGAAGAAATGATTTATATTTGTGCATCAGACATCCTAATTCCCTCATGCACAGTTTCAATAGAAAGAGACACCAAGAGCTTTAGAAATGTGTGGCTAATTATACATCTCATCAAATGCTCAACACTTATACTCACGATGAGCACAAAGCACTTGTCTACTCCGCCACCTATCCCCTTCCCGGGTTGTCCTTTTTAATGGTCTCTTATGTAAAGAGAGTTGGCCGCTTAAATATTTGAAGTCTGCCAGTTTAAAAGATTTAAAGTATTTTAAAAATGCAGAATAGATTTTTTTGTGCCCTTATCGTTCAAGAAAACCTTCACTGATACTTCTTTTTAATTAAAAAAATCCCTTCGGGCTATGAATGCCAAGTTTTAGCCCAGAGGGAATTTTTATTGCAGATATAAACCCCTGGAAATCAGAGTATGTATACATATGCTACAGATCCTGATAAACCCTTGACTGTGACACTGCTACTGAGGGCTGCTATAATATCTGATGACAAAACTGACAGATTACTTCTGATGAGAACGTGGAACCCTTTTTGTTTTTAACTTGACCCTGAAGACATGTCATAACATTTGTAATATCTGCAATAAAGTGTCAGCTATACTGCTGTAAGACTGCTGGATCTTGGAGTTAAGCATTCAGTTTAGTGCTCCTACAGCTTTCAATTTAAAATAAAAAAGACCCTTAATTTCCTTTTGGACAGTCCAAACCTAGTATAACTACACTAATTTGTCTTGGCAAATATGAAGCAGTAGTGGGGAACATGACTAGTGGAAAAGAAATCCAGAGCAATAGACAAAGAAGAATAAAATAAGCCTATCAATCGTCTGAACATAAATTTGAGATTTACAGTTCAGTAGAAATAATCTTAAGAAGGGATTGCAATAAAGCGAGTGTCAACGACCACCTCAGTAGCAGGGCTAACTTGATTTCAGTTGGCGGCGAACTAAAATTTTACTCTAACCTCCAAGCTACGTAAGGTTCATGAAGTATTTTAAGACTGTTTCAGGAGGGACAAAAACGTCAATAAAGTCTCCCGTTCCCTGTAGTCAGATGCGCTGCTTTGGAGCCCGGTCATTCAGTTCGGGAAACAGATCCTCCTGGGCTGGTCTCCCCAACCCCGTTATCTCCCACCCATCGTTTTGTCCTGCTGTTGAACCACATCAGTCATGATGACCATAAAAAGCCCAATCTTGTCATTGATACATCGTCTACTCTTTGACTCGGAGATGGTATTTCTAAAGATGCTCCGTGCAGACTGGAAGGGAAGCCTCACTTCTCTGATAAACTTGTCCCAAAATTAATAGCTTGATATAAAAGTAAGCACCAGGCACAAGTCCGTGAAAGACAATATTTTGCTGCCACTAACAAGGGCTGATTTCTTTGTCTAAGTGTACAATATAGTCAAACTAAGCTTTATTTCCCAAGAGATGAAATACTTCATTTATTTGTGTAACTTCCTCAGACTTTATATTCTTGTGTGTTTCAGGACTTCAGTAGTTGCCTTCTTGTAATATTTCAGCTTTTAAGCTGTTTTCTTGCCTCACTGAACTCACATAAGATACATCTGAAAGCTTTAGTACAAATTTACTTCGAATAAAGTCTTCAATTCATTTTCATGGCACCAAAAAGACAGCTTTAATAACTGCAATGACAAATAAACTGGAAATCATTCCAGGCCTTTTCACTTAACTGACAAGTAGAATGCTCTCATAATGAGCCGCAGGTTTTACGTTTTCTCTTTGACCATAATAGCTTCATTTAAGAGCGTCAGACCCTGACACTTCATCATTTATCTACATTATTTCTCATCTTCTTTCAAATAAATTATGGAATACTAGACTGAGCACATAAAAACAAAGTGACTTGTTATCTGTAAACAGCAAGATAAATTGTCCAGAAGTTCCTCATTTAGTTCCTTTTAAATTTAAGGGCAAGTTATTGGTTGTACCTTTTTTTTTCTATCCCAATTTTTTGCATTTTTTTACAGCCATCTTATTCTGTTGCCAGTGGCCTTTGTGCAGCCATCCAAAGCCTGATGATAGTGCAGAAGGCATAAAATAATTCCATTATCCCAAGGTTGGACAGGGTAGTACAGAAAAGAAAAAATATTGAAAAAAATCAAATAAACAACTTACATGGATATTTCTCTCCATCTGTAAAATTCCTCGTCCATAATACATCTTGTCGTACTAGCAAATGTGACACATCCAAAGTAATGAACAGTGGGTCTGTAACTGTCCTCGCCTTTAGAAAGATAGCTCTGATATTTACCATCACCAAAGCCCCCCTTCCCTGGTGAAACACATTAATTCTTGTCTTAGAGCGGTGTTGAACACTTGGAGTTCACATTTATTTTATTTTAAAATCGTATTGTCTGAAACACAATTAGGAACACTGCATTTACATTTTAATTACTAGTGACAGGTGAAATTAAGAGAGGTTCAGTTTAATAATAACACGTGTTTCCACCACACCTCCCCCTGTGAAAAATCACTGAGCGCGTCTACCCAACGTCCTAGAGTGCGGAGACTCGCCGGTCCCCAAGCCAAGTCCTGAACCGAAATCTGTAGAGGCACACCAGTGGCAAACAGCCGTCAGCACGTTTAACCCGGCCAAGAGAGGGATTCTTTGGGAGACCAGTTAGACTATTCCTGTTTTAGAGACGGGGAAATAGAGGCACAGCATGTCTGTAGTAGGATTTCGATGGCTAAATCCAACACCCTTAGTTTCAACTACAGATTTTAAGCCCTATGTCTCAAGACAAAGTAAAAACCAGAAAAGCAAAAAGTAGGTAGGAAGCCTTTTCAGGATTGTCCTTTGTTTTACTTCGAAGGATTTCTTTAAAAAGTACAACACAACTATGATGTCAATGGATTCCCTGTATATTCCTCATCCCAAGAGAGACTGTCTCTCACCACTATCTTTGAGAAAACAAGGAGCTGAAAGGAGCCTGAAAAACTCAAATCACTGGGAAGGACACCTCACCCAACTGAGCCAGCTTGGCTTGAACTTTATCTTTTGGTGGCAATTTTAGACGGAGTCTTCATTGACCAGCATGCTACACCATCAGCCAGGTTGAGACATGGGGACATTATCTGGTGTAGAGCAAACAGTCTCAAGCTTTGCGTGATGCTCAGGTTTGGTAGCAAACCAGACAGTGGAATCACAAGTTTTATTAACAGGATGGTGAACAATTCATGCATGAGTTGCTTCGAGTCCACAGTGCAGAAAAGGACCTACACATCACTGCCGCACTCACCTTGGACCCGTGGAAGTCCACGATTCCTCATGCCCAACCCCACAGACATAACCAGCTTTGCAGAAGAAAACGGTATGGTCAGAGAAGGTCTTCTCATAGGATTCCTCAGCCCGTTTAAGGCCAGACCTTGACCTGTTTGACTTTCCAGGTAATTTTTCTTTCAAGCTCTTCCTTTCCCTCTCTTCTCCAAGCTCCTGGTGCTGGCGCTGTGGGCACACAGCCATCTTGCAATTCAATCATGTTATCTGTGCAGTGCAGGCAACAATCAAATAAAGAAAAAAATAAGAGTTTAAGCTGAGGTTCCCATCAGTTGCAATTCCATATACATAACATTTTAATTATATCTCATCTCCAGTGTAATAGTTAGAGATGCCATTTGATACTGCTTTTTTTTTATTTGAAAAATTAAATCTAACTAAATTAGCAAAAATAAAGTAGTAAAAGTTAATTGGGAATTATCTACTCCAAAATAACTCTTACTGGTAAATGCTTTGTGTGGTTATAAAAGGCTGATAAATATAATTGTATTTATGTAATGAGTATCATGTTTAATTTACTGTACTTGGTTGTTATACACCATTTTATGCAGGCCTCATAAGTGAGCTTCATATTATTGCTTGTATCGCTTTTAAAAAAAAATCACAATCAGATGCAGCACACAGGAAATGTCCAACAGATTTTGAACAAGGTAGCGATTAGCAATTTGTCCAGAGAAATATTCAGGATGATCTGCATCTGCATGACCTAAAAATAAGAGCGTTTAGTAACACTCCGTACACTGATGGTTCATGCCTAAGTGGCTTGACACAACGCGCCGCGGTCTGGCATATGGAACCTATGGTTTAAGAACTGTGATGTTAATCTCCAAGCTCGCCGTCAGATGGGCGATTACAGCCGAGTGCACGACAATGGAGTAATGCTTGCTCCTGGCAGGGCTGTGCTCTGGAAAAGGGTGAAATTTCATTTTTTGCACTTAATCTTCAGTTAATACAATTTTGATCAGATGTTTTCACATTCCAGAAAGCACAAGTCAACCCAGCCGCTGACTTTGTGGGTTTCTCAGTTTGCTCTGGTTTAGGAACGGACTTGAGACTATGCCACTTTTCTGTTACTGTTATTAAAAATTATGCGCAAAAAAGCCTTGGCGTAACTCCCCTGCTAAAGATTTTTAAAATTTTGCTGCACTATGTCCAGCACCAGAGATCTGTACATACTCCATGCATGCTCATACCATTTACAATGCAGAAAATACCCAATAGGAAGGTAAGATTTCTCTTTTATAAAGTTTTTCTTTTTCAGAGTTATTTTGAAGTATATGTCATTAGATGCAATACAAACCAGCCGCATGACCCCAAGCAATTAGTGGGAAAATAGCACTCTAAACTGAGAAAAAATACACGTAGGACTGTGGTTTGTCTGAACAGAAATTTCACATGCAAGTAACAGGACAAATTCTAACTTAAATATCTATGTTTAGCTCCCTCTGAAGTTCGTGGTAGGAACGTCTTTGCTGTACAGCTTTGTTCAAAGTCATTATCCTTAAGTCACCGTTGGGGGACTGAATCAGATATGTGTATTTATCTGCCCAGTCACAGAGTTTGCCAAATAAATTCAGATTTGAATATATATAAACATTTATCAAATCTAAAAGTCATGATGTCTCCCTCTGCTTTGAGGAGTGACTATGTTCATTGGTCCTATAAACTTAAGACTTTTACACCATTTTGGTGTTGGCCTTTAATTTTGAAAATTATCTTCTACATAACCTATTAAGTACTGGAAACCCTGTGCATATACAGGATATTGTTTTTTATCTCACAAAAGCGTTTAAAGTGATAGGCAGCTTGCTTAATCGAAGTCACCATTCACGAGGCAAGTGAAGAATTTGGCTTAAATTTGGGCCTTCATGTTTGCAGGTTCTTGAAGGAGCAACCGTCATTTTCAACTCATCCATCTTGTAGACAGAACAAGGCTTTTCTCTGCAGGAAACAAACAAACAAACAAACAAACAAAAAGATCTGCAGCAAAAACTTACATGTTCCCATCCAAATCCTTCTAGGTTGACAAAGACCAGTATATGAATGTAAAACTTGTGGCAGATTTTCAGTGCTTCTCATCACAACACTGGGAAAACCACAAAGTACATTCTTTCTTACATTACTGAGACTTAAAAAGCCAAGGTTATATAAAAAGTCAGTATCTCTGAAAAATAAATCTGAAATCCAGGCCCTATTGAAAAAATCATTCTCAATCTCAATACCTTTAGGAGTATCCTTCAAGTAAACAAATAAAGAGGCCAGTGTGTGCTGGTTTTTATCACAATTTTAAGATCGTTCCATGATTTTTCTGCTATCTAGCTAAAGATCTTTGAATGTCGGGTGTTGGCAATACTACGAGGCTATGAAAATCCCTAGTTCCCATTATTGGTGTGTGATCTATGTAGCAGATTAAGTTTCTTCACTCTGCTAGCACCTACGCACATGGTTAAGGACCTATTCGCATCCTATCCTGCCCTCCAGCCATCACGTGCCACAGGACACCACATCTCACGCTCTCCTCTGTCACCATTTACACTGCAGAAACTCACTATATTCTCTATCATCTGGTCAAATTTTTTACAGTATCCTTGCTCCCATTCAAAGAAACCTCTCAAAAATTCATAATATTATAAAAGTAATTAATATTGGACTTTCAGATTTCCTTTTAAACCACTGCAGTTCACAAGACAGCTAGAAATCTGAGATACTCATGGAATTACAGCACTGGTGTCTGAAGACCAGCTCTCAAAATGAATATTGAAAATTCCAAAGAACATGTGGATTTTGAAGCTCTGGCAATGCTGCATTGCTTTTAGGCAAGGAGTCCAACTAAAAAACCTTTCTTTGGAGCAAACGGATCGGCAGCAAGTTGGCAGCAATGACTTGTTGACTTTGGAATACCAGAAAATCACCATATACTTTTAATTAAAGAAAGGACATGTTTCTCTCCAACTCCCCCATACCTACTCCAGCTTGGCCTGGTTTCTGTTATTTCTGTTGTGGATACATAGCTGCAAGATTTATTGTTTCAGATTAAAAGTAAAGGCTATTAATGTTGGATTCCATACGGATTTTTTGTTAAGGCTTCTTAGTTTTAGTTTATTTATAAATTATCATCCTGAGGATTATAAAAAGGGCTTTCCCACCCCCTCCCCCCTTATTCTAGTGACACTGTAATTTATATTGCTGGTATTTCCATAGGAGAAGTCAATTAAGAATTACAATTTGTTTCATTATAACAGGAACTGAACTGGGGCTGTGCCTCTATCCGCAAGCTATTAACAGATTTTACACTATTAGAGTGCCAAAAATTAATATATCCTGCACCAAAACCTAAAAAACCCCCACAGTTAAGTCATTTCGCTTCTATGGGCCACAAACGTGATCATGCAATTTGCATGACGTTTCCCTACCCACCCCAGGATAAGGGGCAGAAGCCAGACTTTGACAAGCACACATTTCGAAAGGGGTGTTATTGTAGGGAGCCAACACATCCACCTGGCTTAGCTGTTGTCCCACCAAGAAATCAAAAAGGTTGCTAAATGCTTTTTACTGTAGTGAGGGAAAGAGGTATTCAATTATTGGCTATCACCCTCTTTACTGCCCCATTTAACGTTTTAAAACATTAGTCCTGTTTTGGTAAACCTTCTGAACATGTAATTGTGAGCAAGGTACTATATCTCACTAAGCATCCACATGGCTTAATTTTATTCTGCCAAGTTTCTGCTTGAGGTTTGGACAGATATTTAGCAGTGACTCGAAACCTGGCGTTTGTCACTGCCAACCACGGCCCAACAGAGGGGTTATACCGAGATTTCTAACAGCACTAGACGAAAGATATAGAAAGCACTCTTGAGCTCATCTTCCTCTGCTCTCATTTGAGGTGACCTACTCAGATCGCTTAAGTCTTTCATATGTTTTTACCTTCAATGATAAGATTCTTTAAACAGAAAGATACAGTCATGTACTCCTGCATAGATCGTAATATCATAGATCATAATATATATATAACTATAGTAAACGCCACAAGATGTTACTTATAATCTCATTTGCACTAAATATTACTTGTCCTATAGCTTGGGTTCAGAAAATAGTGTGCTTATGTTCGCTTGACTTTCTGCATCAGCAGACTTGAGATATTTCATGGCAGAAAATTACTATTTGATACAAACAGAGAAGATAATAATTAACCAAGAGCCAAAATTCAATGGACAGAAAGCACTTAGGAAAACAGAGAGGACAGGTCTTGCCCCAGACAGTATGTCCTCTCTTCCAGTTCAGTGCACCAGCACAAGCTTCGAGGGTACCAGCAAAGGCCAGTGAACACAGCATAATCATCAAGTGTATCATAATTACAGAAACATCTGTTCCAGATGTTTTTGACGCATTGTGTATCACTATTTTTCACAACAGCCTGCAAAAGTTTACATTTCTCATCTACAGCAGATTGGTTATTATTCTTACTATTTCAAGTCAAATTAATTCTCATTAAAGGTACTAGATGACAGCCGTAAAGACTGAGAGCCTTCCTTTATTACCAGCCAAATAATTTTATAACGGCATCAGCAGTGCAGGTTTTTCTCAATGCTGTACCAACACACAGACTCACAGTATTATGGAAGCCCCCAGTGCGGGAAATCTTAACGCACACGGCTGGACCAGCCAGAGGAGCCCTGAAATGGGCACGCCAATACACAGCTTCACTCAAGACAGCTAAAGTACTGGTGTGGGTTCGGTCACATGTTAACTAACGTGGAAGACACAGAAATGAACATACTGATTACCCAAGTTCTAAATAAAACCAATTTTAAGAGAACATGATGTCCTTATAAGGTCTTTAGAATAATTTGGAAACACAGCATTTGCAATAAAACACACCAAGTCTATTCTCACAGGAAAAAATACTGATCTTTTTCTTTTTGACACAGTCGTAGGTGCCTCAGACATTGGAATAAGGCAGTGAAAAATAAACCAATTAAGTCATGATGAGCTTGAGAAGGTATGCATGCATTAGTTTCTTTTTCCCTTTTAAAGCTGTCACATTTCTCCTGCTTCTTGTGTTTTTAAACCGTAAAGGATCCCTGTGTTTCCCCGAGACAAAGGATGGGCTCTAAAACTCTGTCTTCTGAAGTGATGAGTTAAAGAACACTGCAGGAGTACTTGCCAAATCATACCACCATTATTAATTCAGGCATGATGAAAGTGTTCATTTTAGCTATAATCATGTAATTCATCAAAATACTACTAGAGCATATCATTCTGAACTATTACACTGATATAGCACCTTATTGCACCTTCATCGAAAGCAGGAAATGTATTTTTTGATGCTTATCTACTGAAAAGCAATTCAGTTTGGGATTTTGGAAGCACTATCTTATGTTACAATAAAAAGGAAATTTCAAACATATTTTCTTGTACTTGTATGATGTTGTTATTATGTATTTGGGTGATTATCTCCAACGATGAAGTTTAAAAATGGTAGAGCACTGAAACAGTGTATTTATCCAGTGCTGACGGAAGTAAAGATTGGGTTATGAACATACAATATTATATGAAGTTTAAATGTAGATTTTGGTCTCCCTGCCCACTTTTAAAATAGCTTTAGAGGCCAAAATCTGTCTGCTGCAAGAACCTTTCAAAAAGGGTTCTTTGGAGTTCTTTCAATGACAAACAATACTTGTAAAAAAACTGAATCCCGTGATAAATCTCAGGATGTTAAAAGGAATAGCAGCACCCTGGGCTCCGACAGAACTGAAGATCCCCATCTCATCGTCTCGCGCCGTGATTGCCCTCTCGCTCTTCCTATCTGTCTCTTGCTCAGCACACACTTTTGTGAGCGAGTCGAAATTACGGAAGGAAAAAAAAAAAAGATGAAAGAAATGTGAAATTAAATAAAGGCCCGTTAAGTACAGGCCTTGTTGATTCTTTTCACGAATTAGCCGAGGCGCCTTTGGCACAGAGCTGGCTGGTGCTGCAGCTGTGCAGACTGCTGAGTGACGCACCTAGATAATTTCCAAAGAACAAAAAGTCGTTAATTGTCCACATCAGGAAAGCTTCATTATTACAAACAGAAAAGCAAAAAGTTATCCATTCTCACTCTCAGGCAAAATCAAAGAAAACAAGATTAATGCATGCTAAATGCATAAAGGGCTACATTGAGAAGAGCTGGCAATCAGCTCCAGTACCCCGTTTTCTCTCTCCCCTTTTCCCTCCCCTTCAGCCCGAGAGCGGGCATCCTCCTACGTGAATAAAAAGCAGAATTTGGGGACTGGAGGTGGCTAACTGAGCATGCAACAGATACACATGCACCTGAGCTTGCCATGCGAAGATGCCTGACGGGACCCTTTTCCCCTACACAAATTAGGTGTCAGCTTCTGGAAGTTTGGCTAAGAAGGTCAGTCGGGATTTATAAAAACATCTTTTCATCTAGAGCAAAGTACCCTTAGCAAAGGAAGAAAATGTAAATTCATGACTAACAGGAAGGCCATAAGCTGAAGGCATATACTTCCACTGCACGACAACGAGGTGAAGGACCAGGGCTTGGATGACAGCAGAGGAGGAGAAAGAAATCACTTCTGAATTGCCCCTGTCTGTTCCAGTAATACAATAAAGCTACAGTGCTCCATCCTCCTTCATCCACACCACTCCACGCTGGCACAACAGATACATCAAAAAAGACTCAATGCTTTTAGTTGAAAGTGAAAACAGAAAACAGAGAAAAGAGGCTGTTACTGTAAAGACTGAGGAATATATACACAGGGAGAATTCAGCAATATATTAGAAATTTACCTTTTTGAGGCAGCTGGCAAACCGAGAAACGGTTGGAAACGCTGTTCTAGTGGAAATCTCAATGTGTAAAGAGAAATTTAAAGAAGCCCAGAAATGGACTGAATGAAATGTACAGGAATGGAAATTTAAAAACTTAGTCCACAAAATGGAGTGAATTAAAAGGCTCTAAAAAGGTGACCAGCATAACAAGAGATGCAGCATAAAAGAAAATTATCATTATTTGATGGGTATGCCACCATAGGATTGGCTATTCCATGGTTCTGAAGCAAAAACAAAGAAAAAGAATATTACAACTGGACATTTGATGGAAAATATATATTTATTATAAATTATTATAAATATATTTATTTATATTTAAGTCCCCCCCTCCTTTGGGGACTCTGAAGGTTTACAAATTTTTCTGGATATTACATGATGCACTAAAGCTATAGTAGGCTTTTATTCTTGATACATCAAAACCCAAACCCTTTTTCTTCAGGAAAAAAATGAGGTCTTAAGTCAGTTGTAGGGGGTAGAGATTTGTACTAACTCTCCAAAGAAGATGACACAATATAAATTAGGCCACTAAGTCAGGACAAACTAATCAGCTCCTTCTGATAATATATATGTACCTGCCACTAAGTCAAAGTCACCAACAGAGATGTTGGCCAGCAAGTGAAACCACAGCTCTGCAGAGAGCAGGTACAACACCTGAGCTATAATGGTGCTCCCAAATTCTAGAAATCAGAACCATACTTACACATCTAACTCCTATTCTCCTCCTGTTTTGGGTTTTTTTTTTTCTTTTTCAGTATTTAAGTTTGCTTCCACAGTAAATGGACTAGTCGTTTAACCTCAATGCAAGCGGAGTATGGGCATGCAGCATATAGGTCTCCTCCACAGAACTCTGACAATAATTCGATTAAGGATGTATACAAAGTAGCCCAGTTTTACATGTGTATATATTAAAGCTGGACAAACAGTAAATTATTGTGGGAAGCAATGTTTTATGTTGAATATTAAAGTAAGCTAATAGCATTTAGTATTCTATTCAGTAATTATTTGAGAGTAATTAGAAGCTAATAGCTACCAGTTCATAGCTATTAAGTCTCTTTAGCACTACCACTTGGCTTTTATATGATCCTTTTGTTTATTTTCACTATAATAGTCTCTGCAGCCCGCCTTCATGCAAACACAAACCCCTTCTTCTCTACTCCTTAAAGTGCCCAGAAAACAGGGAAATTAGTAAACCAACCACAAAATAAAATTATTTCCCCTTCAAGGAAGCTCTTTCTATTCTCCAGCTGGAAAAGTGATCAAATTTAAGCATGTGAGTAATTATATTAACAGATTTACTGGGATGATCAGGAGTATAAGGTGCATCCACACATACCTGCCTCCTCCAGCACAGAAAGCACTTTTATTCAGGAAGAAATTATGAGAAACAGCAGATGATATAATTTACATATCATGGAAAGAGAGAAGACTCAGTTCCTTTTGTCCCATTTTCCAGAAAGAAATGGATGCTGTTCCATTGCTGGAGCGATCCGACACCAGGCGGATGAAGCAATTTCACAGCATGTGGGTACAAAATGAGTTTTTTCACATGATTCCCTTTGAGCAAGTTTCTAAATGCTGCACTGGATCCAAGATTTTCCATATCTTAAGTAGTTATTGTTGTTGTCCATCTATAGGTGTGTTAGCACTGCTGGTGTAACACATCCGAGCTAGGTACAAATTGGCTTTGCAACCCACGCTGATCTGCAGCGTGCCACAGGTACACAGATATATCCATTTGGTACTCAATTTGCCGGCAAAAGATTACTTTCATAATAAATAAACCTCACGTGTCAAGCATTAAAGTTCCTGTGGAGCAAGATATAAAGCCAGGCCTAAGTTTAAATGCATCAAGTGGACCAGGCTTATAAGCCGAAGTGTCATACAGTGTACATCTCCTACGAGCTGAAGCAAGCCCTAAAATGGGAATATTTGGTGCCAGCTACCTTGCAGACATTTTTAGGTAAGAAAGTTTCATTCCATTCAAGGATGCTGAAAAATTTCCTGACAAAAGCATACAGCAGCAAAAGCTGAAGCAACTACGTTTTCCAAAAACAAACTTTGACATGCCAATATTCATCTACTACCATCTGTTTTATTGAACTAAGCCTGTCGATGGGATGCAGCAAAGCCCTGCTGTGCTCTCCAAGCTTCTTGACACCCATATCTAGAGGAAGAGCTGTAAGAAACAGAGCCGCATCTTCAACCGCCAGAGAGTGCTCTGGAAGAAGGCACCAGTGGTCAGAAATACTCGACTAAGGTGTGACAAGAGTGATCCCAAAGCATCACTTCACGGGGGCAGGGACAGCAGCCTGCGGATCGCTCCTCGTCTTGCTAACGCTCGAAGCCATCAACAAGGGTGACAGGAATAACCCTGGCATTTAACTGCTCCTGAACTTTTTCACTGGACTACGTTTTGCTATAATATAAGCTCACTTGGTTGGTTTGGGTTTTTTTTAAATCGTCATCTAAGCTCATAAATAATATTTCTGAAAGAAGAGAATGTTAGATATAACAAAATAATGATGAAAATCTCATTTACTTAATAAAATTCCTTTGATTTTAAATCAAAACTGATCTCCATCCATTTGAACTTTAACTACCTAATTTTGTCTCGCATTTCAGATAACACATAGTAAATGTAATTTGTCATCATAAATGTATTATTATTTAATCATATGAAAGTTTTGGTTTATCTTGAGAAAATATTTATAGTAGTTTTAATACACGGGATCCATTCTTGACAGAAATGATGAAACAGATTTATCACCCTTGACAAATTATATTGCAAAACGTCCTCTCCTGACTGCTTACAACAGAAATATTAACAACACACACACAACTGGAACACCACCTGTGATTCTCATTTCTTTAGCCTAATATCATGGCACTCTCGAATCCCTTTTCATGGAGACTACCCAGTACTTCAAATGTGAGTTACTTATAAGAGTAATTCTATGAATGACTGAAACCTGTAGCCCTTTAAATCAAACTAAGTAGTGTTTTATTAAAGGGCCCAGCAAATCAATCTAAATCCAAGGATAATAAAGCCCTAATCAGGTGGTAGAAAAAA
The DNA here is from genome assembly GCF_018139145.2 of Gymnogyps californianus. Taxonomy (NCBI): domain Eukaryota; kingdom Metazoa; phylum Chordata; class Aves; order Accipitriformes; family Cathartidae; genus Gymnogyps; species Gymnogyps californianus. The sequence continues at coordinate 41,061,540 of NC_059477.1, forward strand.
TAATAGGTTGTCATGCATGAGGAAAAATAGGCAATCATGGAATGTTTTCTTTAATTAGGTTGTGTAAAGTGGAAGGACTGAGTAGGAACTGGCAAGACATTCATCATGAGCAAGGTGGGAAATTATTTAGATTACTGAGGAAGGAAAATTGAGTGTGAAATACTAAGATTTGACTGGACAGAAAATTAAAACTGTTTTGCTATTCGTGTCACTTACTTTTGGCAACTTATTGGCAGGTATGGCTTTTCAAAGTAGTGCGAATCCAGATATTTCTGTAGTTTAAAGACCCCATACAACTCGCTCTAACTTTTAATGGCATTAGCATACACAGATTCTGCCTGTGCCTCCCAGAGGGACAGAGTGGAAATTCATGTCCATAGAGTTTTAGCTGGGAAAATCATGTGGATTCAATTGCTACTTTAAAATAATGCGGTTACTTCTACCATCCCAGATCATTAGTACATTGCCATGTATTGAAGCTGCTTTACAAATTACGAACACCACAAGATAGACTATTTAGACAGTCAATGAATTTTCCAAAGTTAAGGAAACTTTCTTAGTACATTAGATAATGATGATGATGATGATGATGATGATGATTAAATTATTTCTGAGCCATCCAATGCTGAATTCAGCTCTGTTATGTATAAACATATTGACAGTACTAAGACAAGCTTGTAAATGTTGTCAAAAATAAATAAAAAATATCCTAGAGCCTTTTAGAGACATTCTAATTAAGGAAATGACAATGCACTTTAATTTGGCCAGCATTTTTAATACCTATCTTAAAGTTTTAGGCAGCACAGCATACACAGAGGACTCCTGAGTTCTTCCCAGCTGTGATAACATTTCAGTATCAGACTGAGACGTGGTCTTTCTGTCTTCTCTCTCATTTCATTGAGATGTTAAAATGGTACATCAAGGATTATTTTGGAATTCCGTAACTATAAATGTTATCCAAACAGGGCTTTTTTCATTATTGGCTAATGAGGAAGAGAGATCTTGACTCTTAGTAGTCCCTTCTTTCACCATTATGCTTGATGGTGGCTTCCATACCATAAATGCAGAGAAAGTTCCTAAACATCTGTAATGCTAATCTTAACAACGAAAGCTGCCTCCTCATAAAATCATTGTAATAGCAGAAATCACTTTAAACTTAAGCTGACTTTAAAACCGTCTTCTTCTAGGCAGAGTTTCAGTTTCATGAAAATGGCATCAATATCTAAGAGCTTAAAAAATCTTGCTCAACTGAAATCTCACTATTTCGTTGTAAAAACTGTAGCTGAGGGGTATTCAGGAATGAATTATGCTCTACAGATTTTCTTGGAGCGATGGATGCTGGAAGCCCTGAGGTCTTCAATAAGAAGCAACTGAGATGTTTGCCCACTTTTGAGCCAGTAACTCCAGAAAAACAGACACAGTAGCAGGCAGCGGCGCAGGCGGGCAGGCAAGAAATCAGGGACGGTCACAGAGTCATCAAACCCCAACCATTCCTACGCGGAGGCTGACAAAATGGCAAACTCCAGTTCAAAAAAAGTTTCAGGAGGAACCTTTTAACCAGGTCTACTCTGGTAGATAATCTACGGGAGCGCAGGAGAGGATATGACACAGTTATTGCCAGATTTGTACACAAAGTTTCTTTGGAGAAAGTCTTCAGAAAAATAACTAAGTTTGAGTTTAAAAGCTGGTATTAGCCCACTCCAAATTAATGTTCTCTGTTTTTTAACAGGAGTACTACTCACACCTTTGAAAAACGGTGCTGTTTTCCCTTCTATGTTATTTTAAGAGTCAAGAAAAATGCTTCATAGAAGAATTTTCACATCAAAAAAAGTTTCACAATAATTTTCTCCTTATTAACTGGTCTGACCCTCAGAAATGGCATTCAAGGTTTTCTTCTGAGGCTGCCTGGCTGAGCAAGGATGTGAGGGGCCGCCTGATTTAGCGGTTCAGAGCGCCAAGCAGAAGAGTTGCCATCTCCAGCCCACCACTCCCAAAGAACAAACCTACAAATCACTTGTCACCAACTTTGATCTACCTTGTTTCAGGTGGTTTCCTCTCTGTCTATTATTTCTGCTAAGAGACCCGTGAAAATTAAATACAGACCCCATCAATGCTTGAGTGACCTAGTGCTCCATCATACTAGCAGTGTAATAGCAATAAATCATTTCAACTTTAATCTATTGTTATTGATGAATGTACAATTATTTGTCATCTAATATGCTGAAAATGATGACCAAAGAAATAGATCAACTTTTTTTCTTCTTCCAAGTACGGCATTGATGGATTGTATCCCTAAGCTGTTATTACACTTATAATGTACTCTTCTGCTATGACAGCACAGCTAGTTTTTTAATCATTCCATAGTAATCAACTTAAGACAACATAGCAAGACTCATAACTCATGTTCTTTTCATTTTTGGCAGTGATGGGAAATGAAAATGGTTTTATTCTTTTGAAATAATTCTTACCTGACTAGGCTGAAGATTGCTTTAAAATTGTAAATAAATGGTTGTTTATTGAGCTGGAACTGAAAAGTGACACATTAAAATGCCCGTTTCTGAAGAAAAAATAATAATTTAGGCCTGAGTGGAGCTAGAGTTGGTTAAAAAAAATACTTTGTTTTTCTTTTAACTGGTTCAGTGCTAACTAAAATCTGTACTTGCTGGTTAAGTTATACAAGCAAGGCTCCTAGCGCCGCATTTAAGAGCAGGGTAAGTCTGTAAAGACAGACTGGCTTAGTCAAGTAATCTCAGGGTATGTTTTCAAAAACTCCTTTTGAAAATCTGTGGGCTTAGGAGCCACTTTCCACTTTCAGTAGCAACTCAGAAGTAAGACATGTTCTAGAAATTGTGATCAACTTAAGTTTGGTAGATTAACTGGAACTTGTAAAAATCTCTCGGAAGAGGAAAAAGTAAGTCATTTCTCAAGGCATTGTAAGGATCAGAAGACCAGACGCTGCTTTCTAGGAGTTACCACATTTCTGAAACCTGTATGCAATATAAGAAGAGAAAATACTTCAAGAAACTGTTTCTTGATCATACATCTGGAAAAATGTGGCATTGCAGCACTACCAAAAAACACACACTAATAAAAGCACCTTTTTTTTTTAAAATGCTTACTCTGATCTGATGGGTTTTATATGAAAAAAAAAAATTTACAAGATTTGCCCCATTAAATGGGATTTGGCTTTTAGTGCACATCCCCTATATTTTATTTTAAAATGCCTATGCTAAAAGGACCACAGAGAACTTTTTGTCTTACAGCATATACAGGACTAACGAGAGGTCTTTGAAGTATTTTATTGCCCAGCAGCCTCAGACAGCCTTTGCACCACTCGACAGCCTGCGCAAAGCAGCTTTCTCTCACCTCTGTCATCTCACCTTTATCTTCATATATTTCTATCTATTTTTCTGCTCATTTTTCAACTGTTTTGCAGTGTCGCACCCTTTGCTGGGCAAAACCTGACCTCCTGCCTTGCTTCTGCTGCTGCTCTGGGTCTCATCTCACCCTGCTTGGATGCTGGTGGCTGCTGGGCTGGGAGTCCCCTGTCCCTCCTCCGGCTTGCGGTGACACCCTCTGCCCTCCCCGTGCAGCAACACGTCTGCCGGCTTTATTTTGCCTCTGAGAATACTTAATTGCAACCCTTTCATCTTATTTCTCTCTTGTTTGTAAATAATAAACTCAGTCACTTGCTCTCCTGTCTTTCATCTATCTGTCTTCCCATCACTCTGATGGCTTCGGTTTCTGGGAAGTAATTTTCATTTTTGAACAGTGTTGCAGACCAAAGTTCAATATTAGGCTGGGACAAAAACCCATCTTTCAAAGTGCAGTTACCGTAACTGAGTTGGAGGTTTCACTGGACTTTTGTGATACTTTAATGCAGGTAACACATCTAGCTTTTCTTTCAAGCTACTAAGCCATTCCTCCCTGATCCCAAGTCTTGGTGGGGAATCCACATATTTATAGCACAGAAGATTTTAATTCTCCAAAGCAAGAATTTGACAATGAAATTTGACGTTACTTTTCTTTTGAAATCCATTTACTGTTATGGCTTGTTCCCTGTGGCCATTTAGGAACAAATGAAACAATATCAGAATTTTCCTGACAACCATTACAACCAACTATTTCCTCATTCACCAAGTTGGGAGTTTTTTTCATTGCCATTAACACAACTTCAGTAAATGCAACAGAAACAATGGATAGGGCTAAATGTTGAAAAAGGACACTCCGTTTATGAAGCAGCAGCATAATACACCTTCAAGAAGCTGATTTTCAAAGATTCCTGAGAAAACAGATAACTCAAAGCTTACTTTTCTGCATCAGGGACCCAACCTGGTTCAAAAGCAACATTGAATCTATGAAAACCACCCGCCGCTTGCACACCCTCATCTCTAACCCAGCTCCAAAACTGCAAATAAGCTGCAATGATGAATGCATTCCCTGAAGCCCCTGTACCTAGAGATGAGTATAAGTTTTTACTGATCCTATAACAACGGACCATTTATGGCCTCCTCTGTATCAAGGTGTCTGCCAGCCTGCTCCCGTCTACAAGGAAAGGACCGGTTTTTAAGCGATCTGGGTTCATGGACGCTCCCCTCAAATGATTCAATTGATCTTGAACACCTAAGGAAAATACTTTCACACAAAAGGAACCCTTCTTGCTGGCAGACATAAGCGACATTGGCCGAAACAAGCAAAGAAAGCAATGGTGAGCTTCACTCACTGCTTTGAGCTGGGTGGGAAACCATCTCTTGGCTCAAACTCATGCAGACCACCGGTACCCGGGCAGTTTTCCTCAAATCCAGAAAAGCCCTCCTCCAAGACAGGCAGCCCTGGTGCAAAGTCGGCCATATGTTCAAGAGACATTTGGGGGAAAAAAAGAAAAAAAAAAGTTTTTCAGGTTGGCAGCAAAATTTCATGCGAGGAATTTTCAGGGAAGTTCAAGTCACTGTCAGCCTCCCCCTGCGAGAGAGCCGAGATGTAGCTATGGCTCCTCCATCCCTGAGGAACTTGTCAAGGAAACTCTGCCAGCAAGAATCCTCCAAAGAAACTGGGATCTCGGCGCTAATCTCAACATGGGTACTCCTTTACAGCCTTTTAAAAATCTTAGTCTTTCTAACCGCCCAACTCAGATACCAGAGCTGGTCAGCACACAACCTCCCTCAAGAAAAAAAAATGAAAGTGAAAATGCCGCTGTAAGCAATGAGAAATGTAGATTACCAACTTTAACAAGCCTCCACAAATCACTGATGTCTTAGGTTGCAAAGGTCGGCTCCAGCATGGTTACTGATATATTCCACTCGGTGATGGCTGCGCTCTTGTAAGGCTGAAATGGGCCCTATATGTCATACAGATTGGGTTTGGACTCCTGCCGATGGAGCAGCAGAGAAGCAAAGCAATCACTCTACAGACACACAAATACCGGGTATCTCGTTACACAGGAAAGTCAGGAGTCGAGTGTTTGTCTTCCATCCTAAAAGAGCCATAAGTACCATAAAATTCCCCCCAAAAAATCTCCTTTAAATGTCTACAGTTTAAAAAGTTGTTAAAATCAATGAAGTTATGTTCTGATCACAGTTATATAGTGTATGATAAAACTACAATATGCAATGTAATTTTTAAAAATGGGAAAAGTGATTTAAAACAAACATGGAAATGTTCCCCTTAATGCACTGCCTCCATTAGAAAGCTCGGGCACGCTGATTTGAAAGTGCCCATTAATCACTCCCAAAGACGGTCAAGCCATGGAGGAAGCACTGGGCTCGCAGGGTTTTTTTCTGGTTCTGCAAAAGGTCAAGACCTTTTAAAATTATTTTATGGGGAAAGTACAGCAACGCTTCACACGCACGCATCGAGAGAGGCAAGCTGTAAGTCAGAGGCCTTTAGTGACTTCAGTATTGCACTGAGGCGTGCGGGTACCAGTTCTCCCCATACTGTAACAGGATATGATACGAGACATATTCATACCTGCTTAACATACGTTCAAAACTCCTTTGTATCGTCTAATTTCAACAGTTCCATGATATCAAATACATATTTCTAGAATGAAGAACATTTGCTTTTCCTTAAAGACCTTTGTCCCCTGCTTGTTTTGCTTGCATTTCTCATCCTCCACTTGTTGCAAATGCCTGTAGCAATTTTCATTGCATCACCTCTACTGATCATAGCAAAACATTTCTTTACCAATACACGGCATTGAAGCAGCAGAGAGACAGACTCAGTAACTCCTTACCAACAAGAATAACTAATTCTGGAAGAGAAACTATCACATCTTCACCAAAAGCACACAATATTCAACTCCAGAAATCCGCTTTTTGTTATTAAATGTTGGGACACCATTAATCATGCCTTTTTTCATGAGAAATGACTAACAAATAATTAACATGGAATGTTACACTTAAAACGACAACAAAAAGACCCAGCAAATAATACCTAAAGTGCTGCCTGTTTAGCCACCAGAGAGACTAAGCTATATTTGCTTTTCCACAGAATTTGTTTAGGGAATTATGAATGTTGCTAAGTTGCTTGGTGCTCCTTGCCTTTAGCCATCGTTATCAGTTATCTTTAGGGGTAATCATTTTTCTTAAAATCATGACCCATTTGATATCTTAAAAACAGCAACATTAATTTTCATTTGTCACATAGTAGGGTATAAATTGACTAAATGTTAATAGCATTCTTCTTGAGTAATCAGTTCTACACGATTAACCTAAAAATTGCCAAAATATTGTTTACTATTCATTTGTATCTGAAGAAAAAGGGAGCCACGATCCATGAGTTAGAGTGGGATTAATTTAGTTTCTGATCTGTATTAAAACTTGCCAGAATGATTCATAATCATTTTACTCAATATTTATCCTGACAAAACTATTTAATTCGGAGAGCTCCTCATAGTATAATAATGCTGCCCAAAAGCATCACTGCTTTCTCATGCTTGCAATCAGTTTCAGTATGTAGAATAGAGAGTTAGGTGTGTTTATTTAGTTAGGGGTTTGGGTTTGGTTTTTTTTAAATGTACTCTTAACTTTTTCCTCTTCTTTTTTTTTCCTTGAGACAGGAGAATAGAGTCGATGGTCTTTACCACCATCTAGTGGATCTAATTACTTACAGCAAGCCATAATAATATCAAATAGAGACAAAAAATATTTAACCTGTCATATATACGGAATTTATCCGTCTTATGGAAAATATGGCATTAGTTATCACATCGTGTTTATTTCAGTGTGTTGCAGCCTGCAATACAACACCACCACTTCATCAAAAATGGAGAAAACAGACTCCAAGGGAGATAGTGCTTAAAATTTAAAACAAAAAAAAAAGTGAGATAGCATACAGGGCATAATTGAGCTCACAGTTATTTTTATAAAATATAAAGAGCTTTGGGGTCAGAATACTATTCCATATCTTAAAACATGAACGGCAATTAATCAGTGATTCTCACAAACGCAAGAGCCTGAAATATAAATTATTTCTCCTCTGAAGCACTGATTGAGTTTTTCAGAAGTTTACGGCTATAGGATCAGTTGTTTAAGTAGCACGACAGCTATTACTCGACACGTGCTTTCATCAGCCCCCGGCGCGTGTCCCTGGGGAGTCCTGCTGGAGTCCATCACCACCCCCCCGGTGCCGCTGCCTGCTCCAGGTAGGGCAGGCAGAGCTTCCCAGCCCTGAGTGGGGAACGTTAGGTATTTACTTCTGCACAAAGATCTTCATCCAAGGCATTTGCAGAAAAAGAGCGTTATAATCACGCACTGTCAAAGCAGAGAGAATCTAAAACGTGCCTCAGTGATATTCACCCTTTAAAAATGACTGTGTCGCTTCTTCCTTCAAGCAGCAAAAATGTCTACAGCTAAAACAAATCTTCCGGATTTTTATTTTCTTTTTTGATAGAGGGAAAAAAAGAAACACTGATGAATGACTAATTTTCCCCTCATCATATCAAAACGGGTTCCAACCCCAGAAAAAGACTTTTCAAACGGACACTGCTGCCCACTACTTGGAGGTGGGAAAGAGGAGTGGGTTTTCCATGCTGGGTTTAGTGACGAGGATCTGGCTCCTGCTTGTGCTACAGGACCCTGATATGATTTTTGAGACAGGACTTTTAGATTATATTCCCTTATCTGCATACCGGAGGAAATATCTCCATCATTCACAAGCATCAGGGTATAGGGAGTTCGGGTCATGTGCACTGCAGGAGGACACTGAAAGTGCAGATAACAACAGCAGAAAAAGCTTGACCGACCTCATTGTATTTAAAAAATAAATAATAATTGTTTGGCAGGTATAGAAAGCTAGTTTTCTTTCTCCACATGTAGCAGAATGGACCCAACTTGACTCCTGTGGCTCCCATGACACCCCAAAATATGGAGCAATATTTTACACCTGCAGAACCAAATGGTCCAGGCACTTCTCAGACCTCTTCCCCCAGGAAAAGGAGGGGCAGCATCACCTGCACTCCCCTCTCACAACACCAGCCCTTGCCTTCTGCGATACCTGACAGGTCAAAAACTGCATCAAAACCCGCAAAACCAAATTAATTTAAGATATGCTTCCAGCCTTCTTCAAGGTAGGCTTTACTGGGGACGTTTGTTCTCCTCTAAGCCCCCTGGGTAAGGCTGAGACTAGTGACGCTTTTCTAAAAATGCTTCTTGTTCCACAATTTTTGCTTCTTCTTGAGCGAAATTTATTGGTGCCCCAAGGAAAATTTATTCTCTTGGTGTCAGAAGGTGTATCTGGACTTTCACCACTGCCATGCTTCTCGACACACTGCCAGCCACTCCTACTGTTTCCCTGAAACCTTACTCAGATATGTGCCTTCTTAGGAGCACATGATTTTATAAAAAAGCTTCCAAAATAATGTTGAGTGGTGTTGCCTTCAGTTACTGATGTGGTGTTTTTCTCTCAAGCGCATAAACGTATCGTCCAATTAGTTTTAATTCTGCATCACCATATTCATTCCTCAGCCCTGGCCAGGTTACAGGCTCACCGAGCCTTTGCTCACCCACCTGGAAAGAAATAATACATTAATCGCTGTGCATGTGATGTGGTCAACGATCTCCATCCACAACTGCTGTATATTGCTGTATACATAGCTGCACGGGCATCACTATATGAATATATAGCTTCTTCAGCGGTCCCAAGTGATTTTTAGCATTGCTCCATGTCAGTAATATTTGTTTGTCTTCTCCCTCATTGCAAACAGCACATTTTGAAGCAGCGAGCAGAAGCGTCACCATGCCCTGCAGCCGCTTGTGCCTCTCCCCACCTTCCCCCAGTCCGGGAAACTCTGATCACCCAGTTAATGAAGCACTTGGACGCACAAATGAAATTTTATGCACTTGCCAAGACACTGGAGGCTTTGTCTCAAACTTACGTTTATCTTGCTGCTTTATAATATTTGAAGGCACCGTCACAGGTATGATGCCCAGGTCCCGTTCTCTCTGGCACTGGACCTACTGCCAGGGAGGGTACACCAGTACGCTCATCCCACTGTCGCCACGCTCAGCTGGGTTTGCTCCTGACCTGCAGATGCAATGGTATTTCTTTAACCAAAATATCTCTGTAAAGGAGCTAACTGCACCCAGCAAACTCTAGTCTTCCCTAGCACATGATGCTGAATTACCAGTAGTCTCCTTCCCAACTATTCAGGGTTTTATTTTAAACTCTGGCCTTTAAAAAAAAAAAAAAAAAAAAAAGGAAAAAAAATTTAAAAGGAAGGAAAAAAGCCCCAAGCAGCTTCTCTCATTGATACCCAGTAGCAGGACTGTGTCCTTCCCGGAGGGAACTTTGATTTTGCACCTGATTAAATAGTAACTCAGGGTTAGAGTCATGCTCCTGGTGACTCAGTGATCTGGTTGACTGGCTGACAATCTCCACAGGGTAGAGTGCAATTTACTTGTGTGCCCCAATTAGCACTGCTAATTGGGGCACAAAATCCGCATTAAAAAAATTTATTTTTTTTTTTAAGTCAACCACCATTCTGGGAATGGCAAGCGGGCTCTGAAACAGGAGGGGGGGCTGATCTGCCTTGCTCTTCAAATGCCTGAACAGAGGTGGAAAAAGTACTATTAAAAAGTATCTAGGCAAAGGCAGAAGTTTTGGTGTGTTTTCTTAACTGCTTCACATGCCTGGGTTCAAAATTCTGCATTTCACCGCACAACGGGTAGAGCTGGGCAGCTGCTTGAGGGGGAATTTCTCAGGGCCTGGCAAGCCCCAGGTGATGCTCAGCTCTCCCGGATCTGCTCTGCAAACTTTGTGCGTCCTTAATTCTGTACTGCATACGCTGGAGAATCCCGAACCTGGTATTTTAGCTCTGGTTTCAATCAGTTATTAAAGCATGCTAAATTTATGAAAAAAAGAAGAGCAACACAGGATTTTAGAATAATCTGAAAGATTTCTGGTAATATCAAGTTTTATAAGGTTTTTTTAGAACAATACAACAGAGCAAAGAAGCATTTTTTATTAAAATGTGCAGGGAATTACTTAGGCTTATATGCAATTATTTCAGCTGTATGCCAGATACCACAGGTACTAAGGAAACTCTTTTAACATCTTTATTCTGGTATTTGCATACAGAAATGGCACTTCAGATGCTTAACTGCCATTAGCATACATTAATATTTGGTTTGCATCCACAGTTGTAAGTTAACTGTTTGTGTAAATATAGGCATGAAATAATTTGCACACTTTTGCACACACAAAAATTAGCTCTTTTAAGATCAAGTGATACTTACTGGATCATTTCTGCGGCTGATGCTCCAAACAGAATCCCAGATCTGAATATAAATATTTATCAATTCAAAGAGGATATGTAAAATAAACAGCCTAGAAAATGAGATGCTTTTTGCTTTTTTATTATGCCATTTGATAACACTGTAAAAGAATTACTGTACACTTCTCCAGCTAAAAAACTCTCCATTTCAGAAGCGCAAGCTGATTTTATTTTGATCTATTATAATAATAAAAGAACAATTATCTCCTTCCTAGAAGCTTCAAGCCTAAATCACCTCATGTGCTCAATTCAGGATACTGTGAAAAACCACAGTATTAAGAAAGGGCCATCTCACATTGCTCCAGTCAACCACCGAAGGGTATAAAACCAAGAAGACATTGGAAACTTGGACTTGTTATTTGTGACTGTTATTTGAGGGTCATAAGGGTGACTGAAACAGCACAAGGGAAAAACACTTTATCTACGGCAACCTCGAAAAGACCCTGCACCAGCATCTCCATCCCACCCGAGACAAGCCGAGCGATGGATGACGAGCTGAGAGCTGGTTTGGGGTTTCAGGAGGTGAGCGCTGCCCAGTGCCGGGGAGCTCTGCGATGGGACGTGGCAGCACCACGGAGAAAGGTAAGAGGCCAGTCTGGCGGAGCTAAACAGAAAAATATGTTTTACAGAGCAGATGATGATAAGATATCTAAACAAAGGCGTGCTCTCAAATTCCCCAGTACCTGGGGCTGACACAAATGCGCAGTGTGCTGACGCTAAAGAAGTCAGATAATTTTAAAAACCTCCATTACTTCACTACCCATGGGCTTTTTACTTTGAAAGAAAAAAAATATTAAAATCTGCTTTTATGGATCTACCATAAATGACAAGCAAAAAAAAAAAAGTTGGCTCCTAGTTTTTGGGGACTTTACTTGTTTAGAGCATGTACGTACACAGTTAAACTTATCCTTAACTTCCAAACTAATTAAGCTCACACATGTGCTAAGGTGCCACGGAAGCAAATGGTGAGCCAAAAAGCACGCAGCCAAATAGTTTTTAACATCCCACGGTCCCTCTTGCCAGGTGGCATCTCTGTAGCGCTGCTCCGTGGTATGAGGTCCTGCCTGTAGATAAAGTGCAGGAAGCATTTTCTCCACTCTATAAATATTCCCTCCTATAAAAAGATTAAACCAGGTTGCATGTGCATGCCCCTGGCACTTCGGCTAAGCCAAAGTGTGTCTTTGCAACGGATTTAGAAATAAGAGAGCGACTATACATCTTCTCTCTGAGCCAAAGCAACTGTCTTTATCAGGAGCTAAGCAGGACCATGGATCTGGCCCATTTTAATTACACATACAAATATAGCCAAATGCTTTTGAAGCTGCTAAACAACAGTTTTAAAACAAAAACAGGCAAAATCAAAAGCGAAGATAAATAGAAGCATTTCCATTTGTATAACTGCTTTGGTTCCAGCAAATGTCTGTAGCTTACTCTGAATCACTTACACCCAAAAACGGAGACTTGTGACACCGACGTCAGCATCCTTCGTCACCCACACATTTAACACTCAGAACCGCATAATAAAGTTTTTATTCAGCCCCGGTGAATTATTCCCACATCCGTGCCTGTAAAATAATTTCCTTTGTTCGGCCACACATGCGTGCTGCTGCTGGAGCCCTTGTCTCACTTTTTGCAGAAGGGATAAAAGGGAAGCTCAGCTCCAAAGCCTTGTCTCGGAACTCACTTCCCAACCATCCCAGGGAGCGCCCTGGGGTCAGCGTGGTCCAGAGACACATGCAAGTAGCAAAGCAGCCAGCCAGCAGATGTTTCTCTGCTGAGACACTAAAACTCGTCTAATTTTATCTCCCAAAACTGAAAGCAGACTTTCTGCCAGTCTTCCCATACCTGCCTTCCCGTCCTCCTCCCTCCTTACCCAGGGGGTTCCCTTCTAAAGCCCGAGACCTTTGAAAATGTTCAGAACTAAATCTTAACTTTGTAACCTGGGCTCATCTCGAAGTGAGGTACAAGCCCAGATTCCCAAATGCCCTACAGGAGTCAAGCAGCAGCTCCCGTGTGTTTTCACTCTCCCCTTCGGGCTCCTCTCAAATCCCAGCATTTTTCATTGTTACTTTCGTGCTTCACCACTTCCCAGCGGGTCCCTTCCCTTCTCCTTCCCCTGGAAAGGTCTGGCAAAAACATCTCTCCAACAGGTTTTGAAATGATGTCTCTTCCCCTGCTTGTGTTACTCTCTTCCCTTTGTGTTTTCACCTTTCCGGAGCCGTTACCTCGGCCCCATTCCTTCCCCAGGGATCCGCTTTGTCCCTCGGGGCTCGCAAGTCAGCCGCTTTGCACAACGCTGTCAATTTATTTGCACGCTCCTCATTTCAAAACAGAGGCCACATTAAATTTGATGAGACTACATAAATGCTTAAATTTCAGCACACACCTCGTTAGACTGAGACCGACTGTGCTCTCCTTACGGGAAATTCAAGGAATGAAAAGCCCACGCAGTCACACTCCATGTCCCCAGCTGGGGTGGGAAGAGGAATGTATATATGCATACATATTTTGAAATAAATGTATATTAAGAACAATACTTTCAGTAAAACAAATTCTCAACCATTCCTTTTTTTCCACTGTAAGATGAATAAGCTCAAAAGGGAAAGAGTGTGATAAAAGGGAAAATCCAAAGAGGAAGGAACAGACGGGAATTGTGTGCAGCTGGGAAGGAAAAACTTTGCAACAGTAATTAATATGGAAATAATCTTCGCCCACTCTGAAGAAAGCGTGACATATGTTAAGGTCATTCCAACTCAGAAAATCTTTTCTAAGCTGAATCCTTAAAGGAGGATGATTTAAATTAATAGGTACAAATACCCTCAGCTACTCAGGCTGCACACCAGTGACCGCAATTACAGGCACAGGCCGAAGGAGAAGAGAGCAGATTGCCCAAAGTACAGTCTGACCCGACAGCATCCTCTCGAGAAGGACAACAGAAAGGCTGCTCCTTGAAAGTCCCGTCTATCGACACAAAGATGTAGATGGGCAACTGTAAAATCAGTAGTTCCTTGTCAGATATTACTCTCTTACAGTATATTTAGGAAGAGCACGGAGGAGTTAAAGTGATTAAACACTACCATTATAGCAGGCTGGCAATAACAGCTCTCCTAGTTGACTTCCAGCCACCATCACCGAGGGCACAGACAAACCCACTTGACTTGCACAAGTCAGTCTGTCCTCCTGGTGATTCCAGCACAACCCCGTTTTCTTCCTGGCAATGACAAACTCTGTCTGCCTTCATCACCGGGCTGAAAACAGAATTTCCTATGCAAGTCACACCTGCAAAAATATATTCAACATGACAGAGCTAATCAGTGACAACACTGCGGAGACAGTTGAACAGCACTTCCATGGAGATCAGCCCCGGTTTGTAAAAACTCTGGGCCACAAATAATTCATCGCCCCTTTATTAAATAATTAGATATTAACAGAGAACCGCTGATTAGACTGTACTGATATCATAGTGTATATTTTCTCTCTTGACTTTGTCACCGAGGTCACCATACAACCAAAAGCCGAGGAGGATAGAAGGAGACAGTGTATGGGCATGGCTATATAGAGAAACCTTTCATTAACCTTGCTGATCCCCCATAATTTCATATGTCAGCAGCTAATCAATGACTCACTGACATCATCAAGGGATAGGGAGAAAAGATCTCCCGAGGGACCGATCGCTTCTCACAGGAGAAAATCTATACTTATACCAGGAGGTTACGTGTATTTTGCAAATAAATAAAGTGTTCTTGCATTATTTTTAATTAGTGTTGAAATATATGTTTCTGCTGTTGGTGACAATGATTTATATTCAGCGTGATGGAGATCGCAGTTAAAGGAGTCGGTCGGTCCTTGACAGTCCACTCGTTTCAGACTTTGTCCAGTTGTCGTACTTCATCACTTAAGAAACATAAGCAAAAGCATCTTCTTACTGACTCCTAGTCCACAGTTTTACTAATTCCATTGGTTTCCCAGCCAGAAGAGAAAATACAAGGGACACTGCATTTTTCGTGCAGAGTTGGATTTTAATCATTTTGTATTTACTTAATACTTTCATCCCAAAAGATTTTGTAAATCTAATCAACACAGCAGTTAATTCATCTACAGCCAACACAAAGCCTCCTCTTAAGCGGGATATAGATGCCTCTTTAACAGCGCGCCATGGTACCAAAAGGACAGTGCAGATGGGGGGGGGTTCCCCCACATCAGCACGGGGTCTGCAGAGCATAGCTAAGGAGGCCGGCCAGGGGCTGTGGGATTATATACCTGAATTTCAAGAAGGTAGCATGGGATCTGCAGGAATAATAGATGGTCGAACCTAGCCTGTGTAATTCAAAAGGTTTCCCAAAGCAATGCATTTTCCCGCACCCTGCCTGAGCACCAAGGGAGAAGGAAAGTGCAACGCCCTGCCGTTGGGGCTGCTGAACTCCCCTGGCTCCGCTCAGGAGCAGCGGTGGTTTGTTTGTCTGTCAGTCCAGCCTAGACCCTGCTGTATATGCGATCTTACGAGATCACAGCCTGGACTGCTGTAGCTGCAGGGGTATTTCCAGCACATGGTGTGGATGGGGAGCGTCACACAGCTCATTAATACTAATAGAAGGCATTTGCTAACAAGGAAGAGGCGGGCAGCGGGGAGTGAGGTCCCTCACACCCCCAAAAACCAAGCCTTGAAACCCCGCATCACTTGTCATGCAGGTATGTTTTATATTTGGAAATAGGCAGCCTACCTGTGTAGTCCTTCTGCAGTGTATGGTGCAGGCATCATTTGGATGTGCGTGTGGTACAGGATCCATTTGGAAGGCCAAACGACATTCTCTCTCGCACTGTGCTAAGGACACACCTCACTCACCTCCTGCGATAACACGCACCTCCCACGGTCACTCGTTACAGCGTCCTCAAGACCAGCTCAGTAGCACGTTGCTTGGCCATGAGGCAATTACCTCAACCAAAAATAATAATAAAAAAATATACTCCTTGGTCATCATTATCCTATGGACTGATGCATTTGTGCAACTGGACCTGATTTTGCAGGATGCTGAATGCCCTTAATCCCTAATGACTACGTGCGAGTTGAATGCCCAGCGTCTATGTGTCTCTATACATCCATCAACCATCCGGCAGGAGACATGTCATGTCCCCATATGGAAAAACTTGCCCTACCCCAATAAGGCATTATATACGTATAACTAATACATCACCATCAACAATCCAGACAAAGGCTCTCCGAATAACCAGGTTAGCTTGAATGTATAAGGATACCTTGTATCCAAAAAAGGTATACAAAATGTAATTACAATAGTGCTTGATGACAGTTACAGTGCAGAAGAACCTCACATCGCAGTCTTTCGAAATCACCTGTACAGAATGGAAAAATAGACATTTCTGCCTTAACGGCGAGATTCGCCCTGTACTGACAGAGAATTTTGAAGAAATGCATATCCAGACAAGAGATCATGGTATGTTACAAAAAGCATGTAAAAAAAGAAGTAATTATTTAAACAAATCATTTTGGGGTGGGGAGAATATTACATTTGAATTCTACTTAGAACTGGACATTTTTTTCTACTGTAATAGATGCTGCCCTTCAAGCAAGCAGATCTTACAGAGTAGATCTCTATTCATTTTTCTGAGTTTCGGAGGGTTATGAGCTAAAGAAAATCTCAGCAGAGGAAGACAGTGTACTTAATTTTACACAACTCTTGCTTAACAATAGTAAACTAATGACACTAATCCTAAATCACTGAATTAAGTAACTTTTAAGAACACGCTCAGGTGATAACATGAAACATATTCACTTATATTGACTGCAAAACAACAATGTTCTAAAATGTTATTTTTGTAAAGATTTGCACTTTTTTTTCTGGCTGTAATTATATATATTTCCAAAACTCCTTTTCCGATTAGCACCTCTTCTCCTCTTAGCACTGACAGGTTATGCACCTACAGATCTCATGGATCTCAGCAAGCAGTCCTAATCTATAATCTAAAATGTTGGAATCACAGAATTACTTACTTCTTGTAATCTTCATTCCGCTTCTTCTGTTTTGTTGAATACAAATATTTTAATTGCTAGGGAACTGTGCCTAATATGCTACGTTCTAGTTGAAATCACGACCATATGCATTATAACACAAAGCAATTAATAGCAGCATATCCAGGAAATTGCCACTTAGGATCAGTTGCCTGCCAACCCATTATAACCACACCAAAAGCAAAGATGAAATAGTATTTGCCTGGTAATGAGAATATTTCCTATTTAAGTTGGTACAGAGGTTATTCCCTCCACAGTTCTTGTGAAGTGGAACATCACTTATTGGGAAACTTTTGCCTCTCTCCCAGGGATGATTTTTATGGTTGCTGAGGTATCCACTTAAAGCCTTTTTCTTGATTTCTGGAGTATAAGAGCTTGATCCAACTGCTTAAGCACAGGCATCACATGCCTCTTCTTTAGGGTATCCAAGACACGCACATGGGACGAGCAGAGAGAGCACAGGATCTGCTCACTCCTGCCATGGCAGCTGGGGACCAGCCAGAGCACCCAAGGGCAACCGAGATGGCCACCGAATTGAGCCCTAAATGCAATAAATCTTGATGGATACTTTTTATTCAAGAACCAGAAAAAAAACTATCTAGAGTCAATGTTAAAAAAAATTAATAATAAATTAGCATTATATACATGTGGGATAATATTTTAAGAACAAGACCTTACTTCCTTTCCTCAGCGATGATGTGGCTACTTAGACGCATGAGAATTGCAGAAAGTTATGGTACTTCAGGCTTCTTCATTTTTAATTCCACCTATGTTGCAAAATTGGAATTCAGAAGAAAACCAAAAAAATGTTGCATTGCTTTAAAATTGAATTCTGATTTTTTTTTTTCAGCATGTTATTGATTTATCATTAGTAAGACCTAATTCCTACTTATTAGGGTTTTTTTTACTCACATCTAGTTCTCCTACAAGGTCCATTTACAAATATACAAGTCAAATTTAACCCAGTTTTTACTTTAATTAAATTGGTACATAATTGAGAATAAGGATTTTTGAACCCAGAACCAAATAACCCCATTTGCTCTCTGTGACCTGGGTATAATCTTTAGGCATATCACCTAAATAACCTTAATGATCACATCCTTAAACAAAACTTACACGAAAAAAAGACATGGGCAATAAATAGAACAAAATCCAAACCCAAGGCAAAATTTTCCAGTATTTTCCCAGAGTTATCTTTTCAACGGGTCCATAAGAGTAAGTTAATTTGCCATGTGGAAACCAAGGTTTCCCAGTGTTCTGGGGTTATCATGGTATAGGAAATGCAGTAAATCTATATTTAAACAGGCAATTCTTAGCATATGCAGAAGGCACATCTGATACCCTCATCATGGTTCACAGCCTCGTTATACAGTTTGTTCTACTTGGGATATAATATAATTTCACACCTAAAAATATGTGCTTTAAGGTACTAAATGTTAAATATCTATCCTCCATTCCTACCTATCCTGAAGTTACAAAAAAGCTCCTTTTTTTGCTGTTATTGCTATCTTAGTGCTGTGAAGAGGATTCAGTCAACCTTCTAATTTTAATTTTCTTGAAGAATCCCCGGAAAGATATGTAAATTGTTTCTTTCAAGATAGTGAGTGCTTTGTTTTGCTTTAAAATACATCACTAGAAGCAAAGTCTAGGCTTCAATAACTTCTGAATGTCAGCCCATCTCTGATTTCTACAATGCGTGTTTTAGTCAGTGATATTGTGAGCGAGGAGCCTGTTCCAACTCCGCGATAATGCTGGCATTAATTTTCACTTATAATTGTTTCCTCCTTAAACAGCCCCACAGAGAGAGACTCGCATCCCTTCATTACACATAACTTATCATGGCATTAAATTTGCCTAAATTGTACTCTAGTGCTGCCATACTGCTGACCCTTAAGTCTGTAAACAAATACATTTGTTCTCCATATATTTATGTTTTGTCTTCTAAATTGTGAGAAAATGAGCCTAGAATCTTCATATTGTAATTGTATCATCAAAGCCTGTTGAGAATACGATAAAGTAACCAGAAGTTAAATTATCAATAAGAGTCATTTATTTTGCATTTTTATTTTAAAGAATACTTATGAGAATTGTGATAAATTAGCAGTGACAAACTACTTCTTGCAGGCTGATTTTGTGTGGAGAGTTTAATTAAACATTGCAGCTGTTTATCTCTATGGTGATTAAATTTTCATATGTAAATTACATGTATTAAGATCAAGATACTTATGTAAATGTCACTTGCCTTAATGTTTTGTGTTACTGTTATTAACATCTAACCATCAGCTTGTAATCTTCTTGTATTGCATTACGCTGGCATGCACTACATGACTAAAATAAGTAGATTTATATCTTAATAACAAACAAGTTTTTAAAAAGAACATCTTACTATGTAATTGAGATGTAGATAAAAAATAAAAAATAAACTGTCGAGTGTGAACCGCTGTAAATTTGAGAACCTCATTGGTTCGAGCCACATTCGTTGAATGCCTCCCATCTGTCAGCAAACAACTACTTGAATAGAAGTTAACTGGGTAGCGACGGTTTTAGATACAAGGGCCAAGTACAGGCCCCAGAGGCAAGCGTGCTATTTACACTGCTGGGAGAGAACAGCATCGTTTCATTGTACGTACCCTGAGACCAAAACAAATTTTACCTGGACATCAGGGATCTATGGGTTCACTTAGAATAACTCTCCCATCTGCCTTACAGCAACTGGGGGTATAATGTTTTATTTTGTGTTGTCACTGCCAAATAAAAAACAGAATACTATTATAGTTCTGGTATGAACACCTTCTAAACAACAACAAAAAAGATTTCTATTTCAAGAAGAAAAAAAAGCTCAAGGTACACCCACATCTATTTCCAACAACCAAAAGAAACCCTTAACAGATCACAAATGTTTCTTTTGCAACAGCACTTTAAAGGCCTGGATCTGACAGAGTCAAGAGAAGCAAAGCGCTGGGATTTGCCATTTACTAGATTTTCCACACTTTTTTTTCTACTTTTGCTGTACCCTCATACGTATTAGTCTTATTCACTTTGATGATAAAGATTAGTAACAACTTGGAGTGAAGAAATAGGAAGATCTGCCATCTGATCTTACTTATTAGAGAAAGGGAAGTTCTTAATACAAAAACTTACAACTCCAATGCAAGAAAGACTTTTCATTATGCCAGTCATGCTTGGCGCCTACCGAAAGGCAGACACTCATTGATAGCAGGAAATCAAATTCATCATTTGCAAAAACAAATTAAGAGACCAAATTGCAGTAGGCAATACACAGAAAATGAGATAAAACCGGTTAGGATTAATTTCTTTTGAGGAACCTATAGGTTATATATGATCTCAGAGTTTGCATTTGTTTGTGTGATGTGTAGGAAGAAAGGAAAAGATCACTGGGAGGCGGGGGCTTCATTTTCTTACATTGCCATCCAGGAGGCATGCCACTATCAAACGAGAGTATGTTATCTCAATGATCTACTCAAAAGCAATGAAACACTTTGAAGATGCCCCAAATAATTGTATGGATGTTCTGATGGGCAAATTGAAGATGAGCATTGTCTAGCATCTTAGAATAAGTTCAATAACTCTCCCAGCGACACAATATGCTTTGAAGAAAGAGCAGTCAGCTAGCTTGGCAGCATAAGAAATTAGCTGTTATTTTAATGGGTACAATCCCTCAATGCTAATAACTTCATCAGATGACAGTCTGACTTTGTACTCGTAGGGTGTCATATAGGCATCTTCCTCCACAGCTGTAATCTGTAAATTCATTCTGAGTTTCCCTTTTTATTTCAGAGTCTTAAATTACATCCCAAACACTCTTTTGGGATTGATTCAATTTACTTACAAAATTTTCTATTTCCAAATTAAAAATACACATTATATCTCCTTTTAATCTAGTCATACATTGCACTGTTAGAAAAGTGCTTGTTCCTTTTAGCACCTTACTTCAGGTCTTAACAGAGGATGTTTGCAATGTTCAAATTCTCCTCAAGACTTTGTCAATGGTTTGGGCTTGATTGCTCCCAGACATCTCAGCTGCTCTGCGCTACCTCTAACACATTATTCCATGAGTCCTACCTTCACTTGTTAAGCTAAAGAGATGAGGATAACATTTTGGAGAGTGCCTATTTTCCTTTAAGAAACGTGGTAAAATCAAGAAAGAGAACAGGTCTAGGAGGAATTGGTGCTGCAAGGTGTTTCACTCACTCTACTCATTTACCCCGAGGACCACTGCAAATTTACCCGTACAAATTTCTTTTTCAAATTACAATAACTCAAATTCCAATGAGTTTCTTTGTTTTTTCAATGAAATAGAGTCAGATTACATAAACTTCTGGGTTTGCAACTGTTCCTTCCCATGGAAAAGCTGCTGTGGCAGAAAAATAAATCCTTCCAACTTTTATAGATAGCCACATCTCCAATTAATTGGAAATAGAGTTCTGGATATCATAACAGTTTGGGGTTTTTTTTTTTCATCTACTGTTTTTAAAACCACTTCTCAGCAATGCAATGCTAGAAACAGCAGCTTTTCTCTCCTGCACTGAGCACACATCTTTGATGAGAACCTGCAACCCGTGACACTTTACCAGCTGAAATGGGATAGCATTTTTGCAGCTGCAGAAAGACCTAATCCAGACAAGGAAAACTGCTGACACGCTCCAGAGTGCCATCTCCAATGTGAGAGAAGCCTCACAGGCTACCAAGGGGAAAGACAAAGACCACAAGCTCATTTCTCAGAGTCATCTTCACTGGCAGCTCCTTACTTCAGTGGATTTCTTGGGCAATGAAGTGTCATTCAGCGTAAGTGAAGAATTCGTCCTTGCATGCATAAATGGATTAGTTTTCCATTGCGAAGATGTTTGCAGCAGTTCAGGCTGGAGTGTCTCGGTTTATCACTATTACAACCACCACTATGGTATAAAAAATGGAGTGTGGGACCATAAAAAGACAGAGGAAAGAGGACCAGGGTAATTGTAAGGGAGAAAGCTTGTACTTCTTCATGCAAATCTCACTAATCGTCAATAATCAGGGAGAAAGAGTGAAATACTGTTTATAGGCATTTTGTAAATTACTACATTATCATAAAGATTGCCTGAAT
Organism: Gymnogyps californianus; assembly: GCF_018139145.2. Taxonomy (NCBI): domain Eukaryota; kingdom Metazoa; phylum Chordata; class Aves; order Accipitriformes; family Cathartidae; genus Gymnogyps; species Gymnogyps californianus. Next base: position 41,083,440 of record NC_059477.1, read on the forward strand.
CTCTCACCAGCTCTTAAACACGGACAGATCATGATGAAGTTCACCAAGAGGCATTTTTCTTCAACAAGAAAACCTTCTTGTGCTATTTAAGTTTAGTTTGCCATAAAACTTCCTATATTCACTGGCTGACTGCCTACTGAAAATAATAACCCTGAATAATGATCACAGCCAGGATAGTTGGCAGCAGATCCACTACAATTACCAAAAGTTAATTAGAATTATTAAAATAACAAACACAAGGCCACCGATATTATACATCTACATTTTATAATGGAATCCAACAGTGCATCTGATTCATGAACTACATTATATTATTTTAAAGCCTTTTCTTTCTTACCAAATTAAATATTGATGGATTATCTTCTCTGAATTAGTCAGTGGATTGAATTCTATTTATACAGGCCCTAAAAATCAAGCTATAGAGCAGAACTATAAAGAGCCTGTTGTCTCCCCGAATAGTAAAATAACTTGCAGTTCATTTTTGCTTGTTGTTTCCCTATCCACAGTATTACGTTTGGAAAATGAAATTCCAGACTTAAAAGCAATCGGTCAGACAATTTCATCAAATGCAGTTTCACCTCCTATTGCTGATTTAATATAAATTTATTTAAGGCCGTGCTTAAAGAAATTTCCAGTTCAAGTTGTCAAAGTCTTTGCACCCTCGTGAACCCTAATAATTTTAACATGCTGTATATATGCACGATCTCTCACAGCTTTAATTTTCAAGAGCATTCCAACACCTCTCTGCTCTCAGAAATGCTTGTCTGTGGCCCTCCTGCCTTCTTCCTTCACACTAAGATTATTTTAATCAGACAACTCAGAACAGATTTAACATGTGTTTACTTCACTTCTGCGTGTGCACAGTATTGTAAAGAACCTCGCTTTATTTTTAGATCCTAAACTGAATTATGCAGCACATAGTATCAGAAGAGAATTTTTCAGCTTTTATATCGGCAAATTTGAAGAGGAATTGCTGACACATATAATGCTGCTTTACAGACAACCGTTGTCAAGGCCACGCATAGTCATATTTTCTGTTCACTTTTTTAACTAAATCAACACCATTTCAGGCCACTATTCTCCTCAGCCATTTGGCAAAATGCAAACATCAGGTTAAATGCCTTAATTGAAAATATACGGAGCTCCCTGAGCTGCTCAGAGGGTTTTCTTTCAAGTCACAAGAAAAAGTACAATTCTTCTTTCCCTAACCAGCTATCTCAGCCATCAGCCTTCCCAATTCTTCCATCCTGTATATATAAAAAGAAAATACATAAAGAGTCTCAATATTTTAAAGCAAAGTATTCCTAAAGGCAATTAAGAACATAAGCAAGAAACCAAATATTGACTATTAGGGTAAAAAAAATCACAAGTCAGGTAATGGATTTGCATCTACTCTCCCCTCTGTTAGTTATCATGGGTTTAAATGACACCAATTATTTAAGAAAGAAAGAATATAAGATTCAACAGAACCACTAAAAATGCTCAGAGGTCTTCAGGCTGTAAATTGCTTTTCTGAACTTCACATACATAGCAGCAGTGAAACTGAGGAAGACGTAGGAGATGCAGCTCCACTACAATCACTTAAAAGTAAAGATTGCTGCTTCCTAGATGAGTCCCTTCTCTCCAAATTCTTTTCAGATCTTTAATTCTAAGTAGTTGCAAGGTTATGAACCCAAATTTCCCCTGTGATGCTGTACTGAAGATAAAACAAAGGGTAAAGATGATTGTTTTGAAAAATCCTTTTAATAATAACCACAAGCTTAAGTTATAGATAAACTGTCCCGCAGCAATTGTAGTTTAGGAAAAAGCAATGAAATATAACCCAGTCATGTCCAGATTTTGACTGTAAAGTGTAACAATTCTGTAAAGTACCTTTACACTCTGAGCAAATCCTGTAGCATATTAGATGAAACATAACTGAATGTATCAACTACTGCATTCATACAGGTACAAAAAAATAAGATGTATACTTTAAGTGACTTAATGTAGATTAATTAAAAGCAAACCCATAAGCATTGAAATAAGATTTGTATGTATTGTGACTATATCTCCTCTTCCATTTGCTATTGCAACCACAAGAATATGGAAAATAAAAGTGGTTACCTGGCAAATCAGCCAAACAGAATTTAAATAAGGTGACCAACTCAAGCTATCTAATCACATTTCCTTCCTCACAGTCCAGGTCACGAAAAGACTGAAATAACAGTGCAGTGTTGTATATTAAAGTTTAAAAATAATAGAGGAAGAAAAGAGCAAGAGAGAAGAGCTTTCCCTGCTGCTGGAACTTGAACCAAATTTTAATGTCAAATATAGTCTAACCAACCCATCCAGGTGGCTGGTAGAGCAAAACACACTAACCAGCTGAGCACCCAAAAAAGCGTCTACATGTATTCTGAGGGGAAATACATACAAGCCTGAGCAACACGTTGCTGTGAGGACAAGTTAGAAACTCTCAATCTTAAAAAAAAATAATGGAGAGTTCATCAACAACTTACCACAGCATTATCTGTAAAAGCCCTAACAAAGATCAGCCTCTAAACAGCAGCTCTCCCAAACGAGTAGCACATCAAAAATTATAAAATTGCAAATAACAATCTTGAAGCATAGGAATAACATAGAAATAACATGAGATGCTGGGGAAAGGGAGACGTCAGGAAGGGCTAATGTCCTGGGCCAGCACAGGAGACGTGGCTGCCGTGCGCACAGACACCCATCTGTACAGACATGCCATTGCACCTGCGTGCCAGTTCCTCAGCACGCACGTACAACAGAGCTAACATGACTCCAGCTCACCAGAGAACAAAATTTGCCCTTTTTCTCACTCCTTCATAACACTATGAAGCCACGGAGACTCCTTCACTCATCTCCTTGACCACTTCGACATTGCTTCTCTTCCAATCTGCTCCTTTTTGTTTCCCAGAATATCTAGGGATTTTTACTAATTAAATAATTTCACACCATATTATCTATGGTTAACATGAAACCAAGCTTTACTAATTTGATCTCCATATGTCTAGCACCATTTATTCATGCTGTATCACCATCTCTGAACATAGATTACAATTGACCTCTTGGTCTCTGTTCTAAAGCTTTCACAACACTCACAGCTATCAAAAGTCGAAAGAGTTGAACACAACCCAGTGAAGCCAGTATCAGGAGTTAGCTAAATATCTAGCTGAATTGCAGATTGATTAGCTAGATGCAATTTTTTTTAATAAATTTACAAAAACTTTCAAGGAAGTTTGCCCTTCCAGTGGGGCACTGGAAAAGGAGCAATTTTGGGACTTCTTTCTCCTGCCTTTTCCCCTCCCTCTCTTTCTTCCATCGTCTCCATTCCTCTTCCCTTGTTTCAAAACTTGGCCATTGTTGGTGACCATTTCTTTTGTTTTTTATTATTGTGAAAATGCCTTTTTGGTTGCCGTGCCGTTGTGAATTTTTCACTTTTCCCCCGCTGCATGTGCAGTGCCCCCTCCCCTGTATGGCACGAGGATGTGCACATCCAACGTGGGCTCCCCTGCACGCAGGGAGCAACCTAATTTGTTCAGCTTCTGCCTTGAGTGGACACATGGATTCCCTTCCTCTTGCTTTTAAAATCTCCCTTTGTAAATTTTCAAGCGGTGGTGTCAGTTTTGCTGTCGTCATTCCCTGAGGATGCTAAACTTAATGATATTGTTTTTACTTTTCTCTAATTAAAATAGCCACTCTGCATTTCCAAGAGAGCTGTTCTCTCTTGGAAAACAATTAAATGATACTTGAAACTTGTCCAAACTGCGTTTGGGGCGTCATGGTTTAAACAGTTGAGAAGTTTTAAAAGTTGGATCCCTCATTAAAACCTGCACAGCGAGTTTTCTGAAGACCTAAAATAACAAGCCGCTGAAACCTTCAGGTGGGGGTGTCATTTTTAACATTGATTTCCACTGCTATGGCTGAGTCAAAAGGAGTCTTGTCACTGACTCAGAAGCTTTCATGAAGCCAGGCCTTCGTGTACCAGCTACTGAATCAAAATTCCACCCAACAGAAGTGTGAAAATATTTTCGGCATATTTATCAGCACCTCCTCTCGCTCAGAACGAAAACAAAACGACTAGATTATAGGAGAGCGAAAGACAGAATATTAGTCCCCTGCGCTGCCAGTGCCCCCAGCTTTCTGCCAATACATGTCACTCCCAACCAGAGCAACCTCACGCTATTTTATTTAATCAGCCCATTTCCAAATTCTTTTAAAAAAACAAATGAAGTTAAATAACAAAGAGCATAAATATTTTAATAGGCCTTCACATTACCAACTGCCAGACCAGCTGTCTAAATTGCAAGAGTTTTAGTGGCTTTTTTTTTAATTTTAATTTTTTTTAATAAACCAGAAACACATACGTCTACGCCACGAAAGGCATCTGTCTCAGGAGTGATCCCTGGCCCCAGGCGGTGCGGCACAGACGGGTCCGTGTGGACACTTGTCCGCTGAGCGATGCTGGGTCCCATCTCTGCAGCAGTACCGGCATCGCTTCCCCGGCCTCCCTCCGCTCTCCTGTCGAGGAGGGGAGAGGACAAAAAGAATCCTGATCTCAGCATATCAAGCTCAGCTTCCTTCTTGAATAATTTTCGACACTACGCAGAAAACACAAGATGGAAAAAATAATTATAATACCGTGTATTTACCTGCAAACCATAAAGCAGCCAATAAAAAGCAGTTCTGCTCGTGGTTTACGCACTTCTAGAAAGTCTTGTTTTGCACAGTCATGCTCCCAAAGACCAGACTTGGCTTCATCCAGCTAATATTTTGGGAATGTGATGGCTTTTGTGCCAGATGCCCCTTTATTTTGAGTATTTTACAACATGCTACTGGAAAGCACGAGGAAGATGATGCTTGGAACACCATACCCCAAAGGGATCAGATCAGAAAGAGGTGAGTTAAATATCTACAGCTGTGTATTTAATGGTATGTTCATAGAGAGAAAGAAAGATGCTTTGAATCTGTAAGTGATATATCTGTAAGTGTAAGTAACCTCTGATATTGCATAAAAAAAAAATTAAAAATCTTAATTAAACACTCCTAGTCTAGTCTTTTTTAAGGTAAATGTAATTTTAAATATTTGTGAAACTAGGAGAGGGGAAACAGTAATTTCCCAAAAGCAGAAAAGACCTACAATAAAAAAATAGATGATACAAGCTTTGGCTATGAAATATGAAAAAGAAACACCCCCCCTTATGACACCGAAACAGTGAGATGATGATGACAATTGACTTGTCTCTTTGTGTCTCGTGTAGGCTAACCTCCAAGCAAGTTCAGTTTTTAAAGACAGGCATAATGCCCGCTGAATGCAAAAGAGAGACAAGCTCACTAGCTGAATTTTAAGGAAAAAAATTTTTCACTACAGAAAGGGGAAGCCTCACAGAGGCAATGCAAGAGCAGCACTGCACACTGACTAGATCCAACTTTCATACCATGAAGGTGTACGTGCATAACAATAGCCAAAGTTTTCATTCTGAACTTTTAATAGATTAAATAATAAATAGACCAAAGCTACCTACTGATTTCATTTAATTAATATTCACTAAGCAACAGTAGTTGATTGTAAAATTTTGTACTGTTCTGAGGATACTGATTTTCATTAGGAATACTGATTTTCTTATAACACTGTACTAATAACATGCTCTCTACTTTCTAAAATTTAACTTTAAGTCAAAAACTTACGTGGAGCCTCCGGAATAGTTTACATTCAGCAAAAAAGATTTTGTTGAAACGCTTACTATTGCTTACCCTTGAAGTTCCCTAGACTTCTGTATAATATTACCACTATTTTATTCACGATTTTCCTGCTCAGCTAAAATACTCCCCTGCCCACCAGTAAAGTACCACCCTAATAACCACTCTGAATATTGAGTCCCCAACAGCGAGGTTTCCCAGCAGCTTAATGCAGCGAGATTGTTCATCGGGCTTTAATAAGAACTTTCTGGGCAGGTTCGCACCTCTTTCTCAAATGCAAATGGTGGATGACATGATGGCCTTGAGCCCAACAGAGTAATACAAGAGTTCAGCAATGTTTTTCTCTTTCTCAGCCTCTCGAGCAGTGGAAAAGGTCCCTACACGGCTGTGTTAAAACTGTTATTATGGTAGAAAAGAACAATTTTTTGGTTTTCTTTCGCGGGGAAGCAGGGGATGAGGTTTGTGTGGTGCCACCACACGAGGGAGCCATCTCCTCACAAATTCACAGGTTTAGAAGAGTTGAAACCAAAGCAAGCACAACCCTGCAGGTCCTGGGTGACTCCAAGATGCACAGCCCCTGGTCCAGGGCCAGCATCGCGAACCCCAAAGCACCCCAGTCAAGCCTTCAGGAAAGCCATGGAGAAATGAAATCCCCAGCCGGGGAGACAAAACCCACTTGTGGTACTATTCTCATTTAACACGAGTGAACGCAGAGAAAGCTTATAGTAATAATCATAACGGTGAGGTGCACTATTTCTGCCCAAACAGCAAGCTCAAGAAGATAATAACAGCGATCAAATTCACAGGCAATGTATGGCAAAGAGTAAGACAAATCTGACCCTGGAAATCTGAGATGAGAGGCACAAAACTTTTATATTTTGCCCCATAAATTGTGCCGCCAGGGCTGCTGTCCCCCCAGCGAGGCAGCTGGCCGGCAGCTTTCCCTTGCCTTCGCCTCCCACCACTGCTCGGCCTCCAGCATCTCTGGCAGCTTCAGCGCTGCTATCTCTGCATTTTTAACTTTATTTTTTAAGTATTCATCCAGAAGCGCTTGAACCACACAGCCTGAATCTCTCCCACCACCCTATTACTGACATAATTCATTACCAAGTAGGTGCTAAAGCGGCCAAGGTGATTTTTCACTCCAACTCGCACAAAGCTTGTATGCATACAGACACATTTAAAATATTTAAACCACAAATTTAAATGCTTCAAATTGAGCTTGCTTTGGTATCTTAATCCTCCCGTCGCTGCTGCTGTCATGTGCACTGAATATGACTGGGTTCCCGCAGAGAAGGTGTAATTACAGACTATATCATACCACGTGCAGAGAAGGGAGCTGGATGAAGTTCGCACAGCCTTAAATCTGGTCCTTCCTGATGTCGAATGCTTAATTTGAAAACTAAATAACGGTGCTTTCCTGCAATCCTGTTCCGTTTCCACTGCAGAAGACCCCACAATCAACTTCTGAATATTCATCTACCACTGCCACCACGCAGAGGGCTAAGGTTTGGCAAAAGTCACGGAAAGAAAGTGTTCTCATCAGCACTCAACCCTCAGAAGTCCTGATGGACACAACGCAGCGCAGAGGCGCGGCACCTCCCCAGTTTGAGGGCATCCCCCTCCCAAACGTCAGAGCCCCCAGCCCAGAAGAGGCAAGACCCAGAAACCAGAGTGAACCCCCATAATGGAAGGTGCTGCCATGGTCCGTCCTTGTTCCCCTCAGAGGAATTAAAGCAGGTTATATGGGGGAAGCATTTTGAAGAAGAAAATAATCATGATGTAAATGTATAATTCGTCAAGAGTCTTCTTGAAATATTAAAACACAAGGACGTTTCTCCTACCTCATATTACTTTATAGCAGCTTCACCTAACTTCACATGCTTTGCAAACTTTAAGTATAACAATTAGCTTAAAGAAGGTGTCTTCACACGGTAAGCCAAAATATTAGGGAACATTATTATATATCTGTCCTCAGTCTCTCACTGCTTATAAGGCCATATGATCCAAAAGCTTAAAGACAAAACTTCTGAGACACAACTTCCACCTACACCGAATTCAGCTGCTCCCTTATTTAAAACTGTGTATACAAACGCGTATCGTGTAACAGGAGGGTGGCAGAACAGTGAAGCACCACACTCATCTACCTACTAATTACCATTAAATGGGAAAAGATTTGACAGTACACTGTACACTTCTCAGAAGAGGTCTCATTTTCTTTCTTTGCTTTTATTAACTAACTTGGTCTATAATTAAAAGAACAGCTTGAATCCTTGTGATAAAGTGACACGACTGCTTTACTCTTCACTTTTTCGCTGATGCGCTGCATGCATTGTACCATGCATGATCATACTGTTACTTTTTTTAACTAATAAAGAATGAAAGAGCTTTTCAGCTGAGTTCAGCAGCGAGAAATCCTGCACTTCTCCTCTGCCTTATCTACAAATCTTGTGCTGTGGCCTTCCCCCAGTACCCGCACAGCCAACAGACCTGGCAATGGGACTTTCACACCTCCGGGCAGAGCTCAGGCAAGCCAAGGATGCCTTCACAGGAGCAGTGCTGCGGGTCTCCAGACATATAGGTGTTTATGTGAATTAAACGTCTTGTGAAGTCAGTACCACATAAACATGAAGTAATAAAAAGCAAAGCTTTCCTGAGATCAGCTAGGCTCCTTTCCTCCCCACACACAAATTTAATTATAGCGGTTGGATCAAGCTGTCAGTGCCTTGTGCTCTTTTTCTCGCCATACATGATATGGAAAAAGTAAAGACTTGACAAAGAAACATCCTCTTGGTTTCCTAAAAGATATATTTTTCATTTTTCTAAATTAGCCATTAAATACACTTTCCTCATCTCATCAATCTCTACCTCTCACGTTAGACTCTCGGTCTCAGGATGCAACGTGAGCCTTGCAGGAAGCTTTCATAATGCTGCCCATCCTTGACCACATTGTTTAGGAGAGGATGCTGCTCACCCCACCACATTGAATTCCTGTGGTTTCATCCTGAGTAAGAGTTATTTGCAAACTCTTCCTCGGATGCAAACAGGGAACTGAGCAGATTTATGTATGCCTGTAGGTATGTACATATGCACACAAATCACATGCTATATTTTACCTTTCTTTAATCTTCATCTGCTTCTATTAATTCAGCGTGTGCTCTCAGGACGGGACTACCGGAGGGGAGGATGGGTGTGCTGAAGTCCTGGCAACGCAAGTGGCCTCACCACACTCCCACTGTAGGCAACACATCATAAATCGGAATTTCAGAAACCGATGATGAACTGCCATTGCTACCTGAAACTGCTTTCCAAAAGCAAGAGTGGAATGAATGAGCAACGAAGCCTTCTCTAATTCATGCACTTATATACTGTCAAAAATGATTTGGCTGGTGCTTCCATTCATCTAAATTTGCCTGGCAATAAGTCAGGCTGCCCACAGAATTTTCTATTAACAATTACACATGCACGGCTGCAATTACGGCTTTGCCCACACTGTTCACCTAGTGCTGGATAGTGCCAAAATAACTCTGGGTGTATATACATAAACATCCATTTTCAAGCACAGTTTTACATTTCTTCACTTCAACCTGAAATCACGACTCAAAATAAATGTTCAGGGTCATCTCATCTGCTCTTCTATCTCAGGTACTTTGGAGCTCTTCCTGCTTCGGGAAAAATGAAGGTAGGTCTAGCAGACCTCATGGACAGGAATCCTTTCTTAATATCATCCTATTACTCCTGTAGACCCTCTACTCTCCCACACAGACTAGCCAAGTATTTCTCTAAATATTTGCTTAGCATAAGGCCTACAAATTCATATCTAATACCTAGGAATAGGAAGCCAAGGTTGGAGGACTCTCAGATAACTCATAAATACCAGTGAAATCTATCTTTCATGACAAGGCCAGTGAGGTAGATACTTAACTACCAATTAAAAGTTTCCAGAAATTTCATTTATACATTTGTCCAGGACTCACATTTGTCTGGGAGCTAAAAATAAATGGATTTGCTGGCATTCATAGATAATGACTACTTCAGTAAACAGAATTTCAGATCTGAAACATCTCGATTTTACAGAGAGGGTCATAGTACCATCATCTGGCACAATTCACATGGATTTATCATTTATCTATGAGAAACAAGGATGCCATTTTGAAAAATAAGTAGAAAGAAAACAAAAATGTAGACCATTCTACAGCAAATGTAATTACAAACAGCATTTCACTGTTCAATTTTAAATAAAAGGTAAGGGATGTGATTGCAGCAGATTTTGCACAGTATTTGGAGAAGCATCATCTATCTTTAGGTCAAGTGGGTTTTTACATCTCTGAAGACACCACACCAAGAGAAAAAAAAACTAGGAGTTAAAAATAATCATTCTTGGGCAAGAACATAAATTTCTAGATATGTAAAATGTTCTTTTAAATCATTTATTCTTCACCTACTAATGTAGTTGCCAGGTCTTCCTTCTCTTTATGAAAGATTGCCTTCTACATCAGCAATTAATTTGGCCTTGTCTTCATCCACCGCAAAAAGAAAACAAACTATCGGTAACAAAAATATTTCCTGATCCAAAATTAATGCCTTTACCCTGAAAAGAAAGTCAAGATTGGTTTGCACCAGAAGCCACCGCAGGGTGGACATGAGCAACCCCAGTCTGACCAGGAGTGACTCAATGCCCCGATGCAATGCGGTGACTTGCACAACGACAAATGTTATGCAGATAAACACTAATTATGGTTATGTTGGACTTTAAGGGAAAGCATTCAGTACAAACACTGCACTGCTGCAGCTCAGTTTAAAAGTTGTCTCTCTTAATCAACCAATTCTACTACTTGCAAAGATGACCTTTTTGAAGAATATTTTTATTTTAATTTTTTTATTAATTGCTGCCTGAATAGCCTGCTTAAAAAATAAAAGACAAACAACTCTTCCCTCTCCCTGTAACAATTAGCAGAGATGATAAAGCTCAAATTTCTAACTTAGTTAATTTAGCATGTCAAAAACCAATCTTTCCCTGGTAATTTCAATACACTGAATGTCACAGAAAGGCCAAGTGACAGATTGCTGCATTTCAGTCAGAACACTCATCCTACTAAAAATGTAATCACGGATGTTCAGATTTCATTTGACTATGTACTATACAATATTTGGTTTGCAGATAGCCTTTGGCATCTTCTTTTCCCCCCTCTCATACAATTAAAAAAAGAATTAATGTTGCATACTGAGTTCCAACAAAAGTTTTGAGAATTACATGGACAGGTAAGCCTAAACCATGATACTTGAACTTAATTCTGAGTTCAGATTTGACACCGATTAATACTGAGTTCAGTATTATTACTGAGTAATACTGAGTTCAGATTCAATAACATTGGTGAGAACTGGAAGTATGTTTCCAATTCATACTCGGGAGACTACCAAGTCCATCAAAAATAAATTAAAATCCTTTACCAATCATTATCATGCCCCATGTTTAATCACGTTCCTAGACAACTGCCTGAACGTCATTATTGCAGTATGAATAGGCTCCAGTTGTAAGCTGAATTTCAGGGCTCTGTCATCTTTATTGTGCCCCATCTTTCAGCAAACTTTTCATGCATCTATTTGTTACAAATTATTTTGATGTACAGGAAATGTATTTGTCTTCTTTTCCAAGAATGGTTTCATAACCTCACTATGTTCCAAAGCTAAATAACACATATGGTTCGTGTTTAACAACCTCCATTTGGTGCTTCATATGTGTACTTTTCCTTTTTGCTTCCAAGTATATGGCTGCAGAGCACTGAGGATCAGGCACCAGCGTGGGTGAACGCTCTCTGAATAGGTTTGCTTTTCAATTGTCAGACAGCAATTGACTGAAATCAGGGAAAAAATGATTATTCTGACAGCCTTTGATAAGTCATTGGCTCAAAAACTCTTTCTGTTCAAAGTCTCCTATGTCTATCAGATATTCAGTGAGGCATATGGCATCTTCTTGATGCGATACCCATTATTGATATGAAATGGTAACCTCTATGTTCTTGAACAAGCCTCCCACAGTTCTGCCCGTGCGTTACTTTCTGTAACAGCTTCCTCCAACCAGCGCGTGCAAGCAGGCCTGAGGTCACCTTCATCTGCTCTGCACGCTGACGTTTGTCATTTTGATTTGCACTTCAGGCGTGCGGAAAGTTTGATAAATGATTCACTTTTGCCCAAACTGAAGCGATTCCAGCTGAAGCTACTGTCAACACACAAGTGCCAGAGGTAGACAAAGGAGCTACACTGGAGGACGAGGAGTTACAACAGTGAGAACATAAGACACGGTCTTTTATGCAACGCTTTGTTCTAACTGTTTTTAATATTTACATTAAAATATAGGTCAGCTGAAATGATGGGCAGGAGATCAATCCCTTGATGAAGCGCTAACTGCATGTCAGTACCTGTACAGGGGAAAGCGGCACGGTCAAATTAACCCTCTTCAGGCTCTGCTTTACACGTGTCTTATCTTTCCCAGTTTCCCTACATGACCTGGCATACCCGTGCAACCTCACCAGAAAACTAATTAAGCATTAAGATGAATCCTGGATGGAGCAGTATTAGACAGGACCACTTCCAGCCTCTAGACACCAATGTATGAAATAGCATCGGAAACACGCGTTTTTCATTACAGCTCTTGTTAATAGCCTAAGGAAGTGCCTCTTGCAAAGTATCAGATCATAAGTTGTAATGAGTATTTTAATTAATACTATCCCACTGCCAGGGGAAAATATTATATGCAAATTCACTGGGGAATCGTGGCTGTTTGTTCACGGGCAGTGTCAATGCAACTTGAAACTAAAAACATTGGTGTATCTCAAACACATTAGTTCCCCAAGTGTAAACACGTATCTGCATCAAAATTTTGATACCTTCACAACTGGCTTCTCAATCCAGATCTCCTCATTTATAGTCATTTTTATTCATATGTTCACAACAAAAGAGTTCAAGGTTCAAGGGGAAATAGTAAAAAAGAAAAGAGTGGAGGAATTGCCATAACACTCTAAGGTTCATGGAGAAAGGTTCCTAAATAGGTTATTTTACACGAGACGGCAACTGTAAATGCATATTAAGTTTTGTATCCTTTCTGGATGGGCAGAAAGAACTGCATCTCTAAGTAATATGAAAAACTTTAGTTCATTAAACAAACCTTAAGGGGAAGCATAAATGAGAAGTGTTTTATATTCAGTGTCATCAATTCAGCTGAAAACATGTTTGTACCACTGCATGAAATGAATGCTTTTTATAGTGCCTTTCCTGCCAACGTTGCCTCATGAACATAATAAAATTAAACATGTAAAACCAACTCTGGAGCTGGCAGTGAGCAAATAAATTGCCGAGAAACAGTAATACACATTTCTAAACAAACAGCTCTTCAAATATGAGGAGAAAAATAGGTAAACTGAGGAAAGCATAATGCAGTGGGTGCATTGAATACACATATAGGTCAGAGGAAAGGGAAAGAGCCTCCTTAGCAGAAGAAGAAACTTTCTCCCCAGATGCCAGCCCCCACAAATAACCACGTTAGTCCCTGGGGTCAGTCTTTCCACGTGTATTTCCAAAGCCTCCTGTGTTACAGCATTGGCAGCAACACCACAGCCCACAAAAGTGAATAATGTGCAGATGTTTCTGCACTAGATCCACCAACGGAGGTCAGTGACCGTGGCAGCAAGCTCAACTCGAGCCCCCAGATTTGGCTTCACGCTACTGCCGCAGAAGTGACCCCGATGGCCATTGAAGGGACCCTTGTCCCAAGGGTCCGCACGCATCACGCCGCAGCAGGATCACGCCGTGCAGGCACGGCCACGGCCAAGGAAAGGGCTCAGCCCCCGCTGCTGTTGCCCATGGACATTCTGCCCGCGACGCAGGTGAGGACCCTGCGCTCCCTTCCCGAAGCTGAGCAGCCACCCTTGATGTCTCACAGAAATTCGGACATATTCTCACCTTGCTGTTTTCTATTCCTTAGCAAAACAAAAAAAAAATCTAGGTAAAAAGGAGGAGGGGGGGTGGTTTTGTTTTGGGGTTTTCTGTGGGTGTTTTTTGGCATAGAAAAAGCCCGTCCTCCCTTCATTCCCCTCCACTCCAGCAACAAACCCTCCGAAGGCAGCAAAGCTCTCCCCGACTGCCACCCTTTCACATCACTTGATCTCAAAACAGCTGAAAGGAGGAATATAAAGCGCACAAAGATTTCCAAAGTTATGCCACAGTCATCAAATACCAGAAGCGTTTGGAAACCATTCTTGTGGCCCCGAGTAGGAGCAAACCTCTCCAAATAAGGAAGCATTTCTCCTCCAACGTGCAGAAATTGGCAGCTCCCCTCCCAGAGTTTATGTAAGATTTCTCAAACAGATTAGCCAACAAACAAATGTCAAATAGCCTCCTTTCTGGCTTCGGAGAGAAATCAGCAGGCTTTCATCCGCAGAAATGGATGCTGATAAGATTTCAAGTTGGGACGCAAGTTTCCATGTTGCCACGGTGGAGTTTAAGGAAATTTCCAAATATGTTATAAATGAGAAAGCAACACAGTGCAGTCCATGGGCCTTATATCTGCATGTACAGAGACACAAATTTTGGTTACTATTGTCAGAATCGATGAGGAATCGCCATGCTGCCATTCAGGAGTCCCCCCTCTCGCATCCCCATAAGGGTAATGTGCATTTACAGAAAAACGTGGGTTAAAGATCGAATTACAACAACACTACATTAAATAGCAATAGGATCAAAAGTAACACAGCATGACAAATACGAAATACTGATGGAAAAAAGTTAATACGAAGACAAAATGTTCCAGAGGGCTCTCAGAGGGGTCAAATAATGCTGTATTTCTAATACTTAGCTATACCTATTTCTCTCAGAGGATTGACTAAATAAATTCAGCTTCACCTTCTGTTGAAAGGCTGCAGGACAGCTATTGAAAACTTTTTGGAGAGGAGATCTTAAAACCAGGCTATCCTTAGTGCTGGTTAACCAAGAGATGATATGGCAAGTGCTTAGCAACGATCTTTCCCAATTTTTTTTAACCTCCACCAGCCTCCCACAGAGAATGACAAGGAGTTATTACCTACTGACAATGAGCTCTTTCTTCTGCTTCTTGTCCCATTAGGCCCTGATCTTTGATGCTTCTGCACAGAAGTTACTCTGAATATCTAAATACCTAAAAGACGTGATTGTGTGCACAAAAGGCTCTTCATACCGGTGAGAATTTGGGGCTACCGAACACAAAATCTCAGAATAAGGGATCCAGCTTGTTTTGCCTGTAAAGCGCTCAGCACTTTGGAGCTCAGAGTGATGGTGGCACTGAAAAATATAGTTTCAGTTATTTATTAAACTCTCAGAATTAGTGATGTTTATGTAGGCATGCATTTACATATTTTCACTTTCTGAACAGCAAATAAAAATAAGCAACGGGTCACTAATATAGTCCAATAAATTAGAGAGAGATTCCTTCCTTTGAGGCAAAATCTACTTTTGTGGGATTTGAAACCTCACGGCATATCTATTGCTTTTTCTTTCAGTATACACAGCAAGTAACACAGAGGCCAGGCCAGCATCTGTTTCACTGACAAATCTCAATCCTAACAAGATATTCACACAGACAGCAAAGAAAAAAGGTACCAAAGATAATCAGGTGTTTGGAGGCACTGAATAAAACAGGCTTTGATCTATGTTCACAGAAGAAAGGTAAGATGGTCATTCACCGGTGTTTAAAGGGACTAAACACAGAGAAGCAAAATATTGAGGATAGGTTTAATTCTGCTTTTTCCACTGAAAAGCTTTTTCCACACCATGCATAAAGACAAACACACAGCTGATGGCAAAAGAGGACATGGCAAAATACATCTGGGAAGATGCATGAAAAAGTGTTTTTTCTCATACTGTTCTCTGCAAACTCCATTCTGGTTTGATCATCCCTTCCACCCGCATGATATCAGTCCCAAGTTCTTTTATGTGGGCAATTAATAACTCTCATCCATTGCTTGATTTATCTTTCTTTAACATGTGTAGATCACATGGAGATGAACTGTGTGAATTATTACCCTGTGGAGCCAAGCGAAGAATTTTGTTTTTACTGTCCTGAAGTTCTTATTTCTTAACTTGAATGAATAAGAAATACCATATACATACATATTTCAAGAGGGACACAAGAAACTTCCTTGCCTAAACACATGCTTTTCTCTTGATTTATTATTCACATTTATAAATGTACTCTCTTCATTGTTTGAGTTACACATTTTTTGTCTGTTAAAAAACAAGGATTAAATCTTAACCACAACGCCTTGATTTAAGCTTAATTTTTCTGAGCACCATTTTCTTCCTTGCTTTTCTGCCTCCTGCAAATCAGAGGTTACATGACTAAGTTCTCCCTGATGCCACAAACTGATTTTTCAAACACAAGATTTCTCTTGTTTGGGTCACGCATAGAATACCATAAAACCCAATCATAGTGTCTGCATTGACTAAATCTTTGTTTAAAACTAACTATGGAGGCTCAGCATGCCCTTTTCCTCCAGAGCACACTGGGAGCTCGGGGGGGGGGGGACACAGCTCTGCGGGAGGCAAAAAATGACAGGATTCCTCTAAAGACCTTTCTAAATCGACCCCAGAAAAGGAGCACTGAGCAGAGAGGGACTTCAATAGTTCAGCATTCAGCCTTTGAGTTATATTTTATGAAAAATAAGTTCTCATCCCAATATAGCGCAATCAATCATTACATAGCATGGAGGAGTTTTCAGGTCAAAGGTGCCTTTCCTGTACAACTGGCACAGATAAATGTGATAAACAATCTCTGATACCTTTTCACTTTCATGACCCCGGATCGTCACCTTTGCCTTCAAGTCCAGAGACAGCTGATTACAGAGGCACGATGCCAAGGAGGTCTGAGCCGTACTTCTCCTTACATGGCTGTGGCAAGCACATTGACTCTAGTTTATTAATTAAAAGCCATTAATAAATGTGAACTACAAAACTGTGAAGCCTTCTCTAGCTCTACTTCCAACATGGAGTTAGGCATCACAAGTTCAAATAAAAAGGCAAGAGTAGAAGTTCTACATTAAATTTATCAGTGTTATTCTCTATCTAGACTACAGCAGCTGTAGCCAGCAGCAGTTTCATTCAGATTTCTATCCACAAGGTATTACCGTTTCAGAGTTACGCTCACATCTTCAGAAATTTTCATTGTCATTTACTCAGGTAAAACTGAGAATATCACAATAGCAAGCCCCAGGGCTCTCTGAAAAGATTTTTTTTTAAAGTCAAAGGAGTGGCAGTCGGTCTGTCCATGAGGGTCAGCGTTGTCGATACTAGAATGAACTGATCTTCTCAGATCTGCACAAAGCCAAAGCCATCCTTACTAGAAACTCTTTACCGTTCCAGACCAAGCCCTCTCTCAGTGGAGCCTGTATGTGGACTGCCAGGTTTAAAAGCCCAAAGCATTGAAGACTAATGCCCTAGTATGGTTTGCATAGATTTAAGAAAGGTACCAAATTAAAACTCACACCTGAAGGAGCCTGTGGTTCTTGAAGGAAACCCATTCAAGTTACTGATTATACTGAGTTAGATAACCCTCCTTTTGTCACCAAACCTGGTCTGTTAGAAGGCAGAAGACAACAGCTTTTGAAAAACTCTCCATGTTGAAGAAAATCTATTCCCTCTGGAGAGAGGGGCATCTGGTCCATTAGATATAAAGATATATTTTCATTGCAGTCAACATTTAGCCTTTTCCAGACTTTATTTTCCATCTAGTCAAACTGACCTGCAATGATTAATAAGCAGTAAAAAAAATTGAGAACAAAGAATAAAAGTGTACTCAAGCCCATATGTAAAATTAGAGATGGTGCTTGTGTCTGTAAACTTAGAAATGACTCTGAGCTGAAAGAAAAGCCCATGTCAAGTTTAATTCTTCAATTACAATTTCACAGGAGCAGAAACAGCCAATTGAACGTATGCCATGGTGTCTTTCTGTTATGGACACAGCTTCCAACATGAACCCGATACACAAATTGTGCAATTACAGCCCATTCAGCAAACAGGGTTTTCTTTGTGATAATTTCTGTACCAACATACTTTCCAACGAGGTGGTTTGATGTTTCCCACAGAGCTTTTTTTAAGACAATGCTGAGCAACATGGTAATTAACAAAGTATTTAAAAAAAAATAGAAACTATGCTAACCAAAGGTACGTAACATATAAAGCTCTTTTGTGCTACAACAATCTTGTGGCTATATGAGCTAGCGGATAGTATAAACAGAATGATCCCGATAAACTGAAGAACTGGATAGAGATTAATTAAATCAGAAACAATAAAGACGTATTAAAAAGATTTCTAGAAAGAATAAATCAAATCACAAATACATTATTACAGAACCTGGGGTCAGCAATAATATTATTGGAAAGGATCTTTGTATTAGTCTCTCCTTGCTTATTATCTAGGCAATTATATGGTTCACATCACTGAAGTATCTGAGTAGCTCCCAGCTGCCAGTAGATCAGTCCTTCCTAATGCCCTTACGCAATGGGGAGAGTAGCATTTGCTCTTCACAGGTGGAAAACAATCAAATGAAGGGTTAAATCACGTGTCCAAAGTTACACAGGATCCTGAGAGAGTAGGAAATTCAGGAATGAAATAGCTCTCCTGCACCCTACTTAGGCAAAGTGCCTGCCAGTGTAAACAAACCTTGTAAAATTAGCTTTGCCAAATTGGTCTCTTTTCCAAGTTCGTGTCTCCCTGTGCTTCCCCATGCTCAGGTTATCCACTTGCAATGACCTTCTCACACAACTTTACAGGAGCAAGAAAAAAGTGGCCTAAAAGCCTTACCCTCCATACAAGCACTAATGTGTTGACTAAATTGTTTTGGTACCTTCTCTGATATTCAGTTGACATGTTTTATCGTAGTCATTTTCATGACTAAATCCACCTCACTTCAGCATAAAAAATAATTTGTCAAGGATTAAAAGCACACAATACCCTATAAAAAGACCAGAATCCTTCCTAAGCAAGAGTTAACCCTAGATCAATGCCTAAGACAGGTAGATATTATCAGAACATCTTAGCTTGAAGTGTTAATTTTGTTTTCAAGTGAAATTCCTGAAAGACTTTCTGACATTCACAGTGAAAAGATCCCAAGTCAAGACTTTGCTCAGCAATTTCATTCAGCTTGTTTTGTTGTATCAGTTGTTTGTTCAGTATTTATTCCTAGGTTTTGTTTTCATGTCACCTCTGTATCCACTCTGCTGCCCTTGTTTATCACGTGGGTTTCTATGCGCTCATAATTCTTTGAGCTTCCTTTCAAGTAGCTTGGGGAAAAAAAAAAAACACAGTATGAGTTCATGAAACAATGCATGCATAAGTCATTTCCTGCTTTAAATACGCCTCTGAGTAAATGATCCAGAGACTTTTCAAGAACCATTTACATAACAGTCGCTGATACAGTCTTCAAATTTTCATGTCAATCTCAAAATGGCATTTTAAATCACCCCATTTTCCTAAATGAGGTGAGCGAATTTTAAGAGCAGATTTTCCAACTTCCAGAGCTCTTCTTTTAGTTCCAAATCTTTAAATGTTGAATCCCCTTCTTCTTTCTTCATTAGGGGTGTGGCAGGCGCACCCACCCCGATAAAGGCTGAAATTTCTTGACCGCTGAAAGGACAGAGTTAAACTAGAAGCCGTGGTTTGGGGGTCCAGCCGGCCAGCCCTGTGGCGACTGGAGTCACGTACACAGAGTGCCCCAAGTCACGCACCCCAGCAACCTGAGCCCACCAAAACCACCTCAACCAGTGAAACGCCTCGGTTAAGAGAAGTTTCCAGACCACTGACCATATATGACCACGAACCCCGATCCGACCTAGGGTATAAATGGAGCCCCGCTGGAGGGCACATCGAGCCAGTCCTCCTCGAAGCGGCGGGTCTGCAGCCAGGGACTCTCCCCGTCTGCAGGTTGAGCACCTCGCCTTATTGGTGAGTGATTGCACATTTTGAGTCATCATTCTAAGCTTAGATTTGGTTATAGTTCGTGGAGTGATAGTTCCCAACTGACATCCTGAACCTGTAAATAAGTTGTGTTTGTCACAGGGTTTATGACCTAGTATTCCTGTTTAATCTGACCATTATATCTCAATACAACATCACATTCCTGTTCAATTTGACCGTTACATTTTGATATCATTAAAGAAAATTTACTTTTAAAATGTATCGCTATCTGTCTAGTGTTTCTGTGACAAGGGGTAGTGCAGAAATGTCAGAAATGCTCTGTATGTAGAACCTATAATCCAAATGCAGTAGGGGTGCTACTTCAAATAGTACATTTTCTTTTACAACTACAAATGCCATAAATTTCAGCAACTGTCAATCCCACTTCACAGTCTGCAGGTTGAAAATAAAATTTGGAGGCTTTGCTAGATGTGAATAACCATCTACTGCGGTACTACTGGGAAGACACCTATGAATCACAAGATGCTCAACTAGTTACAAATAAATTTAGGTAATTTCCAGGCATAGACAAGTAAATAAGAGAGAGGAATTTGGCTTCCACGTGGATTTCCAAAGTATTGTAAGAAAACCTATGCTTCCTTGGGCTCAGAAGCCAAGAATGGGTTCAAAGGCAAATCTCTCCCTCAAATCTTGTTGGAGTGGGAACAGCAGTAAGGAAAGTCAAATATCACTAACTGGCATCCAGAGAAGTTTCTGGATATGGTTCCTGCAACAGTGTGATTGCTCCAAAGACACCAAGGGATGCATGCTAATTCATAACGTGGATCATCAAGGGGTCACAAGCTCCATGTGCTAGCTCCACACAGGGTGCTACAGGGTGTTACTGAAAAGTTTTTCTTTGCCTCAGGATGGTACAGGGCTGTGCTGAAGAGCTTCTCTTTCCCCTTGATTACATAGAGGGAGTCAAGGACTTCTGCTGCCAGCCTGAGAACAGAAAGCCAGTGTTCAGATGAGCTTCTCTTGAAACGTCTTTGTGCTCAAAGGTCTTGGAGCACAAAGGAAAGGGCAGAGACAGAGATTGTGATCTCTGGCACTGCAAGAATCTCTTTGGAGGCCAGCCTCTACATCTGCAACACTCCTGATTATTTTTCTTGCTGAGCCAGGAGTTTAGGAGATGGAGGGATGAAAGAGCACGTCCATAGCAGTTGGCACTTTTGTTTGATTGACCTAAAAGAACTCATGGGTTGGGAGACATAAATTCCCAAAGATACAGCCACATTTCTTTTTTTGGCTTCCAGTCTGAATGCCAAAAATAGGACAGTTGACTTTGACGTGCCCTACTCCCAGACAGCAGAGGCAGCAGTTGTGACCCTGAGAGACTAAAGCCCACAGGATACCCTATTCTTCAAGTTCCCTGAAGAGGTCATAGCCTTGTAGGTGTTGAATCCAGAAATACAAAGTGATTTAAAACACAGCTAAAGGAGAAGACAAAGCAACTGGGGGAAGGGAAGTTGCCAGAAGGCTAACTCCAGGCTGAAGCATAAAAAGAACAAGAAAAAGGCAATGCAAGTTCACAACAACATGAAAAGGGAATCTGCAAAGAGTCAGAGGGTGAGGACCTGTGACCCTATCCTAATACAGCTGAGCATGAACATTGGGTCAGCTAAGCATTTGAAAGGACCTGAGAAGGAGAGGTGCAATCCATCATTTTTATTATCAGCTACACCGTGCACAGGGAAGGGGAGAAGCTTGGAGTCACCCCCATGCTGGGCAATACTGGTAGGATTTCTCAGACAACCTTCATGCATGAGGCTTAGCAAAAGGACAGCACTGCCAGAGGAGAGGAAATTATGAAAGATGATGTGAAAATTAGAAAAAGAGGGAGCCAGTGGAAAAGCCAGCAGAAATCAGAGGGAAAACTGCTTATTGGTTTTGTTACAGTAATCTCAGAAGTGCCTCTTTCTGGTAGAAGTCATGATTTTATCGAATTTCAACAGGTAGTGGTGCCAACTCTGTTGCACAATAAACACTGGAGAAGAGAGTTTAGAGAACATATCAGTCATAACTACATGACGCGTTAGTGATGCATGTTTCTTAGAGTGAGAACAAACAGTATAATTCAACTTCTAATGAAGTCAAACAACCCAAAAAGTAAAAGAGCAAAAGGAAACACACTCTCTCTCTCTCTCCCCCATCACAAAACACATTAGCAAAATGGAGTGTTCATGATTAATTCACATTCCTTTCCGATCGTCTATCTTGCTAGAGCAGCATAAAATTCAACTCATTGTTTCTTCTCTCTGAAGATATAGGAGACATGACATCATGGCATCTCATGTAACAGTCAAACCAGAAAGCACAGCTGAGAGGTTTTGAGGTTTCCTAGCAAACATCAGGATGTCTGCAGCAATTTTACCTATTTGGTGAGAACTTCAAACTGTCTCCACAAGGAAAGGATTTATTAGACACTTTGCAAAGAGCACAGCATTTGCTGCCCCCACTGGGTGTTGATGGACAGAAAATTCTACAACCTCACTTTATTTTAGGACTCAAGGCTCCTAAATTAGGCCATAAAAATGCAGAGAGTGGAGATATTTACAACTATAGAGAGACTCAGGGATACACTGAGATGGACTCCTTTATTGGATAGAGGGATAATTAGAAGTTAGTGACAATTTGTACAATATACAAGGAGAGAAAAGGTTTTTCTTTTTGAAAGAAGAAAGCTAAAACACTTCACGTATACTATACTTCTTCATAATAGCAAGCTTTTTCAAGCTATTTCAATTAAGCCTAGCAAACTCTTCAAAATCTTTCAGATTGTTCCAGATCTCACCTGACTCTGTTCTACATTTTCATGCAAGAAAAAGTTATTTTACTTTGAAAATCTGCATAATTAAAAACGGCACTGTCTTCTGATTGATAAAGTTTCAAGTGACAGCTTTGCAGCAAGCTGCCTCCCACACAGAAGCAATTTGTAAAAGCCTTTCAGAGTTTTATGTAACTGAAAAATCCAAGTTGCTTTCATCCAGGTCTTTCTTTCCAGCACCAGTTTAAATGTGACTGCAAGGAACTGCAACAAATATATGCTTGAATATAAGATTAATTTAGATACCAATAATTTTGCCTAATTATGAGGCACCGACTGACAGCACAGGCTTTTTCTTGTTCCTATTTTGTATTCGGCAAATTTTGAAACAATTTTATCTTTAAAGCCCAACTTAACCCTAATTTTTCAAACTCATTTGGACACACAACACACATTTGCTATCAGCTCAAATGGGTCTGTGAGTCCCACGAGAGAAAACCCTAAAGGAACTTAAGCAAGAAGAAAGAAAAGATTACATTAATTCTTTCGCTGGGTTTGGGTAAATACAAATCTGTATTTGTTTTCTATTTCCAGTCATATAGTACATCAAACACTAGAGGGAGTACAGAAGAAAGTTGAATATTTCCTTCGGACAAAAGTGGAGTACGATCAAAATGTGAACATTAGTTGTAAAGGTTTCATCTGAATCCATGTATCTCCAAAATTCCCAGAGATCTGGAAAGCTGGTAGGGATAGTACAATTACCCAGGCTAGATATGAATTTACCTGATGGCTTATAAGAATTCTAGCTCTTAGGAAATAATCTAAACCCCAAACCAGTAACCTGGATGTAGGCATCTGCCTTCCCAAGCACATCTTTAGCTTTTGAGGTAAAGCACAAGCAATGCACTTTGCACAGCAAAAAAACTGAAAGCAATGCAGCCGGATCAAAGTTTGCCCAACATAACTCAGTAAAACACATTTTTACTAAAAGCAAACACCTCTAGTGGGTTGTTTGTTTGTTTGTTTGTTTAATAAACTGACCTAGTTCTTTTAACCAAATAATTGTGATATTTACAGACCAACCACTGTAATGTTACACAAATGTAGTAGAAACTGAGGGAAAACATTAACCTGAGTCTGTATTGAAAGGCAAGAGAAAAAAGGTATTAAAAAGAGTAAAATGCTGAGAAAACTTAAAGACATTTCTATTTTAGCACAGTTAGATATGGCTAGTAAATTATTTTAATGCTCTAAAATTATAGTCAGCTATTTCATAAGGTTCACAATAAGTACATCTCCAATCATCATGAACATGAATTTTTCATTTACTTTGTATTTTCATTGTTCAACAGAAACAGACTAAAGTTAGTAAAAGAGAATTCATACCTGAGATGAGACTATTAGGACTAAAAGTCAAGTCAGAAGAAGAGCTGCCTATATGTCAAATTTTGCTTTATACTTTTCCTTTCCTTTGTGATAAAGAACCAAAACCAAAATTCAGTACAATTTCCAAAAAGGTCATAGCCAGATAACAACACAAGGAAAGTGTTAGGAAAAGACAGCTCTACAAATCATCTAATACTGAAGCAAATCCACAGCACAAAGATTCCAACCTCATAAAATAAAACTCTAGTAATTTCCCATTTTGGTACAGAACCGAGAAACCAGAGACTCATAAAATAACCCCATCTGTAAGAATTCTGGAGGTCTCTGGTCCAAACACCTGCTCAAAACAGAGCCAGCTTCAAAGCCAGATCAAGTCACTCGAGGCCTCATCCCCTTCCTCACTTCCCACAGCGTTTTAAATGTTTTAAATACTATTATCCCGAGGTCAGTGCAGCCAGGGCTGCCACTGATCCGCACATCTCCAGCCAGTTCCTTCTCATTCTTCACTAGCAGATCCAGCAGAGCACCTCCCCTAAGCAACCCGTCCAGGGGCCACATCAATAAATTGTCCCTAACACTCTCCAGAAATCTCCTACGTTGCTTCCACCCTAACCAGTTGTCCTTGCAGCAGATGGTTAAAGTCCCCCCCAGGAATTATGAGGCTTCCTCCGGCTATTTGAAGAAACCTTGGTCCACCTATACCTCTGCACCGTATGCCTCCCATGCTGTGCCCTCCATCAGCTTCTCCAATTCTCCTGCCCCAGCCCCAGCACAGCTCTGAGCATGAGCTGCTCCTTTGAGCACAAACTCCCCTCTCCTCATCTCAAACTTCATTCCCAAACACTTGAAATACCCTGCTAATACACAAATTCCTGACCAAAATGGAAGGGGACAGATTTCTTTCATATTGGTTTCCTGCCCTTATGCAAAGAAGACATCAGCCGATTAGCTGTAGCCCGTGCTTGCAAGTCTGAAGACTTTTGTTTCATCCAGAAAATGACAGCAGCCTGAATGATGAGGTAAAAATGCTCAAGACAGCAAACCCGGAATACCCTTTGCCAGGCACATTTGAATGACTTGCTTTTTTACAGTCAGTAGACTTTTCTCTTTTGTTCCAGCTCTGTTGTGATCTTTCAACATCCAAGGATTACTTAATTCAGGAGTTTGTCAGATAAAAGAGATTTTTTTTTTGAGGAGGTTTTCATTTATGAGTGATTTGTTCTTGCTGGGGAGTACTCTTAACAGCAAATCTATATTAATTGTATTATGCCAACCAGAGTGCTAAATACTTACTTTAAGCATATTTTTTGCTAGTTACTTGCAAGTGGAACTTGCTTTTTTAACCTGCCCAGCAGAACAGGAAGCAACCACTTACCCTCCATATCATTGGACTGTATAGAGTCCAAATTCCCTTATATGAGAGAGAGAAGGAGGAATTTTGACTCTCGTCCTGTACAATTTTGCTGCGAACTTTGTTGTGTGTCATTGCTTCAAAGAGTGAATGTGGAAAAAGAAAATATTTGTATCATAGTAATGGTCTCATCTATCTGTAGCACTTGACACCACAGCTGCCAGCTGTACGGATAAATATCATGTTGCAGATAGATTGTGTCTGCAAAGCAGCGAAAATGGAATGTTAATTTGGGCTCAGCCATGCTAAAACCAGGGAGGGCTCCAAGCATGCTTGGGGTAAACAAGGTCTCCACGAAAGCCTGTGCCTTGCTCTGAGCCAAGGGCCTTCTTAAAGTACTTTAAATTACTAATTTCTCTAACTAGCTTGAGTACTGAGTCTGACAGCTATTAGAGAGAGAAGCACACATACAGATCAATCAAGAGATCACTCTTAGAAAATCCTTTTCACTATTTTGTCTGTGTTCCCTGTTTCCTTTTGGCATCCCCTTTCTTGCTGGCTTGTCCTTTACAGTTTCCCAGAATGTATTCCCTGTCCTCATCCATCCTTTTTATCTCCTTGGAGATGAGGTTCTGCAATGGAGGGAAAGACCCATCTTCATTACCCAACACTGCACAACACATGCGTTGCTCTTCCTCCGCAGCCTCAGTACTCTTCATTGTGCCACAGAGAGGGAAGGACCAGGGTTCAGCTTGCAGCAACCCATGACAATGCTGGGACCACCGTATCATGGCAGTGAAGTTTGCACCAGGACCTTCTGGGGCTCACCAGACATCCCCAGAGAGCTGACCACCGGCAAGCTCAGCATCATCAGTGCCTGCCCACAACAGCACCCTGGCATACGCTTTCAGCATTGCCTCCACCATGGATTGCCTGCTGGAGCCCAAAGGTGACCTACTATTCTTCCACCTACTGTTACAACTTTCAAAGCCAAAGCTAAGTTTGAAACCTTTTCCTTTTCTTCTAACCCAAGTGAAGATATTTTCCTTTTATCCAGCTGCCTGCCCATCCATCTGTGTGATTATGAGGCTAGACCAAAGATAGTATCTACCACACGCAACAACTAGAACTCCATCACTGTCTTCAAGTGCAATACGTCCAGCCCAGCACTGTTTTTCTTGGATTCATGCATGCAAGCAGATTTCTGTGGTTTAATGAACCAATGTATATTGCCCAAACCAAAGTAAGTCCTATTGCCCAAACCAAAGTAAGTCCCTGCATGGGTTCTTGGCCAAACAGAAGGTAAAGTGCAGTAAGGGGTTAAACTACAATAACATAATTAGGTATCTAAGCCCTCAGAAGTCATAACAATTATTCCAAATTAAGCCAAAAATAAGAGGGACAAATACTTCCTCAACAGCTCCAAAAAGAAACCTACTGTCAAAATGAACTACTGATGTCGTCCTGACACCCAGCATCTAAGGGAAAAACCATCAAAAAAAAGGAAAGTCAGCTCAACCTCAGTGCTTTAACTGCTTACGCCTCCCAACAGCTCTCAGCTATTGTGCCTTCTGGTCTTCAAGTGGCCAGACTTTGCTCTCCCTGAACAGCATCTCCTATTGCACTTTCAGAGACAGAAGGCTGGACCAAGATGGACACTGACCTGTTCCAGTAGGTCATTTCTTATGTTCTTATCTATTTTCATACACAAAACTAAAGCAACTGTTACTTGCATGCTAGAATATGCAGCCAGAGAAAGCACTCGTGTCAGGACAGGTTCCAGGACATTACTGCAGACCATTAGAGCAAAAAAAAAATTGTACTTCCCTTGCTCCTCCAGACTTTGCCACCGATCTACTGCACTTGCTTATGCAAACCCTCTCTGCAATCTGTGATTTCATCAAGGTATATAAAATTGCCTCTGACCTTCAATGAGAAGCTCCCAGATGCTTTTCAAAACCTTGTCTTCATCAAACAAGCTTGCAAACTCGTTGACTTCATCCACCTGAGGTCAGGCACTTAACTGAGATGCCTGTGTGGAAAGGCAACTTATTCCAGACTAAATGAGCCAATTTAAATTTTTGGCAAGTTCTTAGAGTGTAAGGACTAAATTAGGCTATATTGACCTCAGGAATTATTCATTTGCCTTCACAAAAGAAGGCAGGACCAAAACCACTATGAACTTATGCTCTTCATAAGTGCTCCAGGCTAGATGAGATGAATCTGGTTAGGTCGTATAAAACACTTGGTTGAGATGGGCTCTGGACAGCACCGGGATATCTGGGCGCTACAACACTGCAAGAAATTAGAACACATACCCAAAGCACAAAAAATAAAGCAGAAGTGGGGAAAGAGAGTGAGAAAGAGCATTGAAATGGGCAATGAGGATATGAGCAAGTCCTTCTTAAAGGACTTTTGTGGTACAGTCCTTTCTATTATCTTTGCTGTTTTTAAATCACTCCTGTCAAGCCAAGTAAAGAAAGAGACTTTGCTCTCAGGTTATAGACAGTGAATATCCTTGTTGTCAGTCAACTGTTACAGAACTTCAACTAAGCAGTGTTAATTATCTAATATCTAGGCACTTTTTCTACTTCATAGCAATTTTCCATCCTATTAGTTTTTATATCAGAAGTCATGCAGAACTGAGTCTATTTATCTTTTGCACACTGGTATAGTTAGAGTTTCTTAAAATGCAGACCTGAATAAAATCTTAATATCCCTGTTAATTTGTCACCGATCTGAAAACTGAACTTGAAATAGTTTGCAGAATCTCTTCCACACAGGTCTTTTGTTTTAATTGAACTTGTCTTTTTCCCACAGGAAAGCTAATTTAGTATGACTTGCCAGTACAAAAATTGAAATTCTTTGGCTAATTAATTTTTGTACCTGAAACTGAATATAGCTGACATTTTTTTCCCCCCAGTTTTTAATACCTCCCTCTCAAAAATTCAATCCTTGGCATATGAAACCAAAGGAGAGTTAGAAAAGTTTTCAGGAATTAGAAAATTTTACAGGAATTATAAGGTTTAACAGGGATTACTTTACAGGGTTATAAAAGTTTTTCATCTCTACAGAGCCGGTAGCTAAAATACTTGCAAAGTCTGGAGCCAGCGTGGGCTTCCATTACAGAAAAGTTGCGTGGTAAGACAGGAACCCATGAACTTTTCAACCTCTTTTCCACCAGTAAAAACCAGGAGACACGTTAAAACTAATTTTCACAGGCAGAGATGAGATACATTAGTTGGACGATTAGACAAATCCGTAAGAGCTAAAAGAGACAACTTTTATGTACTTACACCCTAAAGGGGTAAATTTCAGCCCGGGAGTACCACTGGAGATGAACGTGATTTCAAGCATCAGGACTGTTGCTGACCTTAGGCTTTTATATTAAAATGTTTGTATTGCATCAGGTTAGGCCTCAGACATTTCTCTGCTCTTTTCTTTAATCTACAATTTTCGATTTAAATACTGCCATGTCTTTAACACTCCAAAATCACCCAATCTTTTACACTAATGCTTACAGATATTTCTAACTGTTCTACATCTTTTAGCAGATGTTCCTCACTTTGGATTTTTGCCTAGCTGATAGAATAACATCCTACTGACTTATATTTGCCGATGGCAGAGTTAAGATCAACTCCGGTAATTGCAGTGAGACCTGTAATAAATTTAAGCCACTTACATTATGCATACAAATGCTTCTGTGCAATGCCCAGAATACATAAAAGGTCACTTTTCATGCCCAGGTGGGACATGGCACTTCTTCAGCAGCACAAAGGACCAGGGCTGAAGGCTATCTCCCACCCACAGGACTCCCCGGTGTGCACCCAGCAGAATTTGCCACCCCACCCTTGTTTTGCTTTCTTTAACACATCATGCAAGAGCCTACTAGGGCAATACAGGGAAGCGATATATCCCAAGGCAGAAGGTAATGCACGCAACGTTTCGCCACTGCTCCAGCTGTGCCGCGTCCCTCAACAACGGATGTGCCCACTAAGCTGCAGAACAGCTGTTTTCTTTCTCATACACAGTTCTGGAAGCAGAAAAATCACTGGTTTTTCTGTTCTCTTTCCCTTTTCCCTTGTACATCTTTCTACACCACTGGTGATCTGGCTGAAAGCTTCAAAGAATTAATTTGAGACTCCGAAAGAGACAAAGAAGCACCTGCTGAACGAGTGACGGCAATGCTATGCTGCGCATTGGCTTGTTTCGCTGTTTCTTATCCTTTATGGCTTTCTGACCAGTCACGCCTTTATTTGTGGAAACTCCTACACTGCAAAATGTGCACGTTTAACACTGCACTGGTCAGACACCAAAGTCATTGGTGTACAACATCACACAGATTTACAAGGATAAAAGTTTCAGCTGCATATTTCATGAATCATCACTACATATTTGAACCTTTTGAACCTTCACAAGCGAGGCCAGCCCTCGGGACTACTGCGATACAGGTGGGCTAGCTCTGTTTTACAGGGTGAGACACAGAAATTCCTCCTGGAGACACTTGTCACCCTGGAGTAGACCCTCCAGAGCCGTCTCTCCAAACCAAATACAGCAGCCTGGAAGGTGATGCAAACAAGACATGACAGCAACACCCTTCACAGGCTTAGTTATCTTGAAATGCCAAATTAAAGAAAGAGCAAGTGTCTGTTAAGTCTAGGCTTGCAGTTCCTTCAGATATGTGGGGAAGTGTCAGCATTACACTTGCATTGATCTGGTTTTGGCTAGCAATACAAGTTCGGAAGGAGAGAAAGGTCTTCTGTACATGCCCGAACATCCATCACCCACAAAGCACAGTTCTCCCCTTCATCTCACCCTCCTTTGAAGGTTTCTTTTCTCTGTCACACAGCCCAAGTAGAGACCCCAACCCCTCCCAAGCATGCCCACAAACCGATGCTGATTCCCAGTAAACCAAAACGCTCACTGAACCCACTTTGTAAACTTGTTTCCCAGTTTGGGAGCTCTGCTTGTGCATTTGAACATGTACGTGGCAAACATACAAAGCATGGTATTTATGCGACTCGGGACATTTGAAGCAGCAGCAGATAAATATGACTTCTTCAGCTCTGGTCTGCACATTATAAAATGATCTTCTCACACGTGCATATTTGAGGGAAAGAAATGCCACATTTTATAAGTGCATCCTATATAGGAAACTACACGTGAAGTGCCTCATCGGTTGTGACTGTAACTGTGCATTGCAACCAATAAAGCACTTCATTGGTTGTACTTTCATATGAAACATTCACCCATAAATTACCATCTTTCTCAATCATTATGTCTATAGTAGAAAACACCCTTCTGAATCTAAGTGGTACGATAAGTACAGTACTGCAGGAAATAATTAAATTTACACTTACTATGTTAATCTGAATTCACAATACATCAACGTTCAGGATAAAAGACATCTTTCAAGACATGGTACAAAATACAGATATTTAATGAAAATGGGAATTAAGGTGTTGGAGTTATTTTTTCTTCTAATGAATGACCTCTCAAACACCAGGAGGACTTCGCAGGAACTGTGAACTCACTCTGGTGCAGATACATTGCACTAACTTCGGCTGCTCTGCTGGATTCTGTTTTGAAAACAGTCTTTTGGCAAAGCATTAATATTTTTGAATTCTGCATACCTGAAGTATATCTTATGTTGCTTACTGTAGGTCTTTTTACTTAAATCTTACCAAAACTGAGGTGGCTTTGTCTTAGAGAGAGATTTAGTCTTCAAGAGACATTCATCAAGTGGTATGTCATCCGTCAAACATAAATCAACTAACCTCTGCTGAGTAATTTTTTTTAATTACTTGAAAAGCGAAACCTTTAGAGGTATACGTGCAACTTTTTTGTTTTTTAATAAGACGCTATTTTGCTATTTATGTTTTTATCTTGGTCAGAAGCCTGGTGGTTTATGCGTGTGGTTTTGGACCTTATAAATAATCAGTAATAAATAGTTAGATGCCTGTAATTCAAGGATAGCACAGGATCCTGTCACTGCTATGCCTGAGCAATATTTTAAAATGCAGCAGAGCGATACTTGTTATTTTCCGACCTGCAAGGGGAAGAAGTGACACCTCAGGCTATGTCTACATTATTTATACCACTTTGATAGATTAAATCTTTACCACAAGGATGAGCTTTTCAAACATGCCTGAAAACGTTTAAAGATTCCACAGGTGCTCTTCCTGAGTGCAAACAAAGGCTTCTCTTTGTAGTACGAAAACAAAATTAAAACGTAACAAAGTCCTGGGAGCTATAGTTTCTGCTTAAAACAAATCCTTGACTGGACTTGTTGGATTTATTTATTTTTAACTAACATCTTTTTGGAACTCACCAGAGTAATATCTATATATATGGGGGGTGGGCATGTGTGTCTACATACATGCATGTATATATATGTATATCTATATGTATATCTGTAGGTATATACATACATATATTTGCAAAAAACTTCCATAGAATCATAGAACACCAGGTTGGAAGGGACCTCAAGGATCATCTGGTCCAACCTTCCTTGGCAAAAGCACGGTCTAGACAAGACGGCCCAGCACCCTGTCCAGCCGAATCTTAAAAGTGTCCAATGTTGTGGAATCCACCCACTCCCTGGGGAGATTATTCCAATGGCTGATCGTTCTCATTGCGAAAAATTTTCCTCTTGTGTCCAGTTGGAATCTCCCCAGGAGTAACTTGTACCCACTACCCCTCGTCTTTTCCATGTGACTCCTTGTAAAAAGGGAGTCTCCATCTTCTTTGTAGCCACCCTTTAAATGCTGGAACATGGTGATAAGGTCTCCCCTAAGCCTTCTTTTCTCAAGGCTGAACAAACCCAGTTCTCTCAGCCTTTCCTCATATGGCAGGCTTCCCAGGCCTTTGATCATCTTTGTGGCCCTTCTCTGGACCCTCTCCAGCCTGTCCACATCTTTTTTGTGTAGCGGGGACCAAAACTGAACACAGTATTCCAGGTGTGGCCTGACAAGCGCTGAGTAGAGTGGGATAATGACTTCTTTATCTCTGCTGGTGATGCCCTTGTTGATGCAACCCAGCATCCTGTTGGCTTTCTTTGCCGCAGCAGCACGCTGTTCACTCATGTTGAGCTTGTTGGCCACCAGGACCCCCAGGGCCCTTTCCACAGAGCTGCTCCCCAGCCAGGTAGATCCCAGCCTGTGCTGCACTCCTGCATTTGTCGTTGTTGAACTCTGTAAAGTTCTCGTTAGCCCACTCTTCCAGCCTGTCCAGGTCTCCCTGCAGGGTGGCTCTCCCTTCCCAAGTGTCCACTTCCCCACTCAGTTTGGTATCATTGGCAAACTTCATCAGGGTATCAGGGTATGATCCAGTCAAACTATTTGCTCTGGTATCTTTTTTCTCTCCTTGTGACAGTCCTTGAAGACACTAGATTCTAGTATTAGAAATATTTGCCTTTTTACCAATATTCTTTGCACTTAATAATAGGCACTGCAGATAACGATAATAAAATGTGGAGACTGATAAAGATCTTGACTAATAATTAATTAATCCTGGTACATTGTTAAGTATGCAGCACTATGAAAACAAACTTCACACTCTTAGCTGAACCTCTCTTGTCTAGAAAAGCACAGACGATAACTTCATTTGAGATCTCTCATACCAATTATTTGTGCAAATTTCAGTTTCATATCCATATGTGGTATTAGCAAAGACTCAACAGTATTACTATATGAAGAAAAGACTTTAAAAATACTATAAAATACAACTCACAGGTGAATATACAGCATAGAGCTACCCAGGCAGTATTTTTTTAATTCATTTCTATATGTCTAAAGACTGTGCTTCCCCCATATCCCTCATTTTGGAAGGAATTCAGTACTGGAGGAAAGGCTCCAGTGAAGGTATTATTTCATCATAAAACTCATCTACATTATCATACATGTCCCATGTCATTAGAGATGATGACAACACAACATGCTGCCTTCTGATTTAATGGCTTTTAAATTTTTGTCAGATCATTAATGAATTACTTTTCTCTGACAACGTTAGCTTACACTGTAAAACCATCTACAGACACCAAGTTCCTTGAAATATAGCTGGAAACAAAGTAAATCAGTCCATTTGAAATTTTAGGACAATTCGTATGCTGTCAAAAATATGTAAAATAAGAAATGAGATGTGGTGAGGTCCTTGTGTGGGACTGTGAAGCTAACAGACAGATGAACATGAATGTCTTTGAAATCTGATTTATTCAAATATATTTCTTAAGTATTGCTGACATTATTTGTACATGTGGGGATTTCAGTCAAAGTGGCAACAATGGTTACGATTATCTTATAAATACGTAGAGTAATTAGTAGGAGCACAACTTCTGCCGTTTATGACCGTGGACTACAGCAAGCAATGCAGAATGCAGCAATTCAGTAAAAACTTTCTATATTGTGAACTTCTGCTGGCTCTTCAGAATATTAAATACTCTAATTACCTTGAATATATCAAACATTCATGCCATGGCTCTCACAGTAGCGTAAAGAATTAGGTAACATGAAGATAAGACTGATGGAATAACTTTTGCAGTATCGTACAATACACCCGTGACAGATCTGGGGAGCAGAACCAAGTTCTCCTATCTCTTCAAGTTAATGTTCCTTACAAGAATTATCTTCCTCTGTTTTTCCTGAAAGGAGATGAGCTCTGAAGAAAGTGAATCAATTCCTCATTTTGGAAGAGAACTGCACAGGAAGAAAAAATCTGCTGGAAATCCTGGGGCTGACAATACCATGCATGGGCCCTGGAAAGATGCACAGAGACATTATTGTGGGAGAATTAAGCCAACTGGAATGATACACCTTGTACAAGAAAACTGTCTGTTTAATTGTAAATAAACGCAGTTCCACACAGCATATACTGGACTTGCACAAGCATGTTTCCCTCCTCTCGGAGACTGCTTGAGCAAAAAGGGGTAACTCTTGATAGGAACAAGAACTACGAAAAAAGAGAATGAATGAAGCACGGTGCAAGACCTCCCTTGGGGTATAAATGGAAATGTCACCAACAGCTCCCGCAGACATGAAACTCCCCATAGAAACCTGACTTCAAATAGTCCATCTCCAAAGAGAGTAGCTTCGGAAGAAGCCCAGAAAATTTCTTCGGTGTTAGTTACAAAGGCCAGAAACCGTCAGTTACCCTAGTGATGTTTTCCTTATTTCTGAAACCGAATGCTTTGGGGTTTTTATGAGGATTTATCGAAATGATATTTTCTTAATGATATAACAAAAGTAACGTAATCATTATATCCTTCCAACTGCACATTTGGAATATTTGTATTTTTACAGTACATGGCTTTGGATCTAGTTGCCGAAGATCTTGAAAAGGGCAAGAAATTTTTGTAACATCCCTTGACTGGTGTTAAAGTGCCGGGTCCTGCACTTGGGTCACAACAACCCCATGCAACGCTACAGGCTTGGGGAAGAGTGGCTGGAAGCTGCCTGGTGGAAAAGGACCTGGGGGTGTTGGTCAAGAGCCCGCTGAAGATGAGCCAGCAGTGTGCCCAGGTGGCCAAGAAGGCCAATAGCATCCTGGCTGGTATCAGCAATAGTGTGGCCAGCAGGACTAGGCCAGTGATCGCCCCCCTGTACTGGTGAGGCTGCACCTTGAATAGTGTGTTTGGTTTTGGGCCCCTCACTACAAGACAGACATGGAGGTGCTGGAGCACATCCAAAGAAAGGCAACGAAGCTGGTGAAGGGTCTAGAGCACAAGTCTTAAGAAGAGCGGCTGAGGGAACTGGGGTTGTTTAGCCTGGAGAAAAGGAGGCTCAGAGGAGACCTTATCGCTCTCTACAACTACCTGAAAGGAGGTTGTAGCGAGGTGGGGGTCGGTCTCTTCTCCCAAGTAACAAGCAATAGGACAAGAGCAAATGGCCTCCAGTTGCGCCAGGGGAGGTTTAGATTGGACATTAGGAAAAATTTCTTCACCAAAAGAGTTGTCAAGCATTGGAACAGGCTGCCCAGGGAAGTGGTTGAGTCACCATCCCTGGAGGTATTTAAAAGACATGTAGATGTGGCACTTAGGGACATGGTTTAGTGATGGATTTGGCGGTGTTAGGTTAACGGTTGGACTAGATGATCTTAAAGGTCTTTTCCAACCTAAATGATTCTATGATTCTATGATTCTATTCTATAAAAGAGAACATGAGAAGTGACAAATTCCACCACTACAAATGGCTCTGGACTCCTCCTGCCAAATCTCAAGCCCTGTTTTAACAGAAAAATACACCCAAAATATTAAGCTTTTTTTTTTTTTTAATAAAGTATAGCTATTACACCACTGACATTGATTTTGTTTCTTATTCTTAGGCTACTTAATCATTTCCAAATTTGGAGGCAAGCAAGAATTAAAAGATTAAAAAACTATAAACCATATCTGAATCTGCCGTTAGAGCTAGAACAATCTTAAACAAATTATCTGTTAACTAGCTCCACGATTACAATGGTATTAATGGAACAGAGTTTGGTCCTTGAATTTGCAACTGAAGAAAGATGCTGAGTTCCATTAAAGTCAGTAAAAGCTCAAGTAGAAGGAAGATCAGAAAATGTTCTCTATTCTGATCGCTGTAACCTAAAGATGATCACTGGCTTCTCTTATGCCTCCATGACAAAGAACAAAAGGCCAGAATTTTAGGACTCATTTCAGCATAAAATTGCTTTAAATTGTGCTTTTTGAAATAGATTTCTTCTTTCTAATTCCCAAGGAGTTCATAACTGTATTTTTAGAAAGGCAATTTGGAATTTAATAAATACAGATACTTGGAAATGTCTTTGTGCTTTCTTACTTTCACAAAAAGACATTAAGGTCATATTTTTTTCAAAAGTGGAGATTACTTTTGAGTGATTGTAACCATGGCTACCAAATTCGGAACCAAATAAAACTGCTGAAATTGGAACCCAGCAAGATGTATATAATGCACATGATTTGATCCACAATAATTGTGACTCAGAATTATGGAAAATCTTCTCAGTTGCTATTGCAAGCATTCCCAAATAGGGAAGAGGAGAGACCTACACTGCACCAATTCATTCATGGATCTGTTAGCTCATTTTGTAGCATCGACTCCAATATTACTATCACCCCCACCCCTACTTTTTGTTTGATTTGAGGCTTCACTGACCTGTCCTACAGTCTAAGGTCTTTAGTTTTGTTATTGGCTTGTTCTCCCCTCTGCAGAGAGACCATGAACTTCAGGAACCAGGAATCTGCTTCACTCAGTTCAAACTAAGTAAGTAGAAACGAGAAAATCAGATGTCATCTGATTTATTCAAGGAAAAAGGTACACTGCCCTTTTACATGCTTTGTTCAATCAGCTTTCCTCTCATTTCAAAAAGATTCTTCTGTTACAGAATTCAGGACTTTTCAAAGTATGAGAAAGATTGAGACTTAAAGGACTCATAGGGGTGAGCTGACAGGTATATTCATCTTCGAAGAGTGATGACACTGTTTTAAATATTTAATGCACTGAAAAACATATGGAAAGAAAAATAATGTGAAGTTGGCTTTTGCACAATAACATAACACCATATTTTCTGTATCTTTCTATGTTGCAGCCACATTATACAGAACCGTAAAAAAGAAAATGGCAGATTTCAAATCAGTTATCATGTGCTATCAGCTTTAAAAAAATTAATCTTTTTTTCCATTTTTTTTCATTTTTCCAGTGCAATCAATAAACTAGCCATGGCTATCAATCTCCACGCTATGTAGCAATATGTTATTTTGAAGCTGATAGCTTCACATGATGAATTATAGTCATTAGACAGCATGATAGTGTGTTACAGTACCTTCAGCACACTTGTAAGTGCTGCTGACAGAATAAAGTGGGAGGGTTTGCTTATTCTTATTATCTGCATTTGAGAAGTAAATATCACCCCGAGTATGCACCATTCTTGACAGCCCATCAAAGCCAAATTTAATTTTTTCCAAACATTTGAAATGACATTTCAAGGCTATTTCCCCAATAAATATTTTGTATTTGCAACATTTGAATGCAGTTTTATGGTCAAATATTTGGGTAGGTAACCATTCACTTTAGCAAAATGTGAAGAAAAAAAAAATGAAGCGTTTATCTGCTATCCAGGTACATTAAAATGTCCACAAAGACAGGATCATGACTGCAAAGTGAATTGTAACTAGGCACCTCTGACTTAGAAAGCGAGACAAATACTTTTAGTAAATAATTATGCACGTAGCGCAATAAAAGTCATCTCAGCAACATGGAGCTCCTGCGTTATGCAGCTTAACAAGCTGCCAGAAGTCTGAACTGAACTAGTAAAAGTGACTCTCTGTGCCAGTAAAACAGAACAGCTTTACCATCTTTGAGACCTTTCTTCTAAATCTTTTCTACGTA
The DNA here is from genome assembly GCF_018139145.2 of Gymnogyps californianus. Classification (NCBI taxonomy): domain Eukaryota; kingdom Metazoa; phylum Chordata; class Aves; order Accipitriformes; family Cathartidae; genus Gymnogyps; species Gymnogyps californianus. The sequence continues at coordinate 41,120,996 of NC_059477.1, forward strand.
AAAGCTTTTTTGCTCCTGCACTTGTAGCAGCCAACATAAAAGCGAGGCATCTTCAGATGGATTGAGGGACTAGAAATTAAAATAGGTCTTTCCAGGGCTTTTGATGTCACAAAAAACCACCCTGGCAGGAGGCACACTTGAAGGACAGACAGTGGAAATGGGTTTTGCGGCTGGCGAGTTCGCTCTCTGGAGCCACGGGAGCAGCAGGGGGGAGAGGCGAGGTGGGAGGGAGAGCAGCCCGGACCCGGGGAGCTGAGGAGCAGAGCGGGATAAAAGCCACGGGATAAAGCCTGGGAGAAAAGTTAGTGAAGGCACTAGAAGTGGAGAAAATGAGGGAAGGGAAAAAAAGCTCCCCATCCTCCCTTTTAGTTACGAGCTGTCTGGAGCTGAGATTAGAGCTACATTAGAAGAAAAAGCTTCCACTGTCAAACTTAATGGGCTTCGGATCAGAGACCTATCTGGACACCGTGTTGTGCTCCTGGATCTGGTAATAATAACGTGTCCAAAGATGCTGTAGGTGATAGCTATGAAATCTGAGCACATGCTGCTTAGACAACACTTACGCGACTATTATTGTTTTCTGTTGCATGATCTGCAGAGGATTGTGAATCTCGAAAAATTCCAGAAACATCTGAAAACAGGGGAAGAGGTTAAATTTTATTAAAAAAAGAAGAAAAAGCCCACAAAAGAAAACAGGAGAGGAATGAAACACTAATGATAAATTTGCACTGAAAAAGAATGAGGAGGCCATGGCTAATTACTGGAATTCAGAAAAGTATTTTCTAGCTGGCTGCTGGGAGGGGGTCCAGGATCGCAACTGAAAGACGGATTCTAGGTGAGATATTTGGAAATAATCAAAGCAGCAGCTTCTGACAAATTAACTTGGACTGAATTGTTTCTTTTGTAAAATCTTGCAACAAACACGAGGCTTGAAATTTTCCCCTAAATTTTGGCTAAAGTTTGTTAAAAAAACTTGTGCTCTGTTCTGGTCTAAACCCTGTCTGGTGTTGGGACCCAGAGTGAAGGGGGCTAAAGCCAGGCGGATTCAAACGCAGTCTTTTTGCAGAGACAACATCCTTGTGCAAGCAGGAGTTGTGTTCAAAGGGACTGGCTTCCTGGGAGATGTCAGGAGAGACTGAACGGGCCGTATCCTCCCAGTTTGCAGGGGTTTATCCAGAAGAGCTGGCTTTGGGGGAAACTTCCCACTGGCAAGAGCAAATAAGCGCCGTGCCCAAACAAGCGGAGAGGAAAAAATTGCTTCTCATCTCCAGGTAAACCTCTGTGGCATCACAAACCTTTTAGCAGTGTACAGTATTTATTTGAAGCATTAGCGGAGTGTCATAAATGAGCATTAAGAGTGTTACGTATCAGTATCGTAACTGAGATAACTTTTTGAACATGAATAATAAAGAAATGTTCATTGGATTGATTTTAGCTGATTGATCGTAATTCTTACAAAAGTGGCTTTCAAATGTCTATCTGCTAGTCAAAGGAATGAGAATAAAGCCTAATTGCTTCAATTAATTGCAATATATAAGATAAGATCTAAATATTCTAAAATTTCAAGTGTATCCTCATCCGAAAAGTAAACATCTGGCATATTAAATTCCTAAGTGAGCATTAAGGTTTGCAGTCTTCTTTACAGTAGGTTACATTATAACGTACCTACCTTATGTTATACCAGTAGGTTATATGATAATCTACCAGTGAGTTATAGTAGAACCAATAGGTTATACTATAGCCTACCGTAAATTTAAAAAAAAAAAATTTGTAGTACAATGAACAATATTCACAAATACAGTTTTTACCTCCTTACATAGTGATAACTAATATCTATATTAACTCATATATTTCACTAAACGCCTTCTGCACCTACAAAAGCCAACTAACTTTTCCCCATCTACGTCTAAAAAACGCTTAATACCTCCATTGCATTTGCATTCACCGACACCAGTAAGAGCCAGACTAGGACAGGCTACAGATTTCAGCCCGGAACTGCAACACTTTGTACTTTTCTACCTAGTTCAATAAGCAACTAGTTAGAAAGACAGAAATAACACAGCAGCTGTCAGTCGTTGCAACAGTCTCATCTCCTTTTTTCCTTTATGTTTTCCAGCTCGATGCAATGGCCCACCTGTCTGTCCCTACTCCAGAATTCTGCTCTGGGCACTTCTTCTAAGTCTGCTACACCCAATACTGAAGATTGCTATAACAAGCAGAGCAGAAGTGCATTCAACTCTGATACAGGCCAGTATTAAGATCACTCCTGTTCAAGAACCTTGCTGCATTCACGCAGCAACGGATGTAAGCCTATTGCACTTTTTTTCATTACATGCAAGCTGCCATCTTGTAAGAAAGGAGGAATAAACATATGGATATGAAATATGTTGGAATAATCACTTTCTGCACCGATACTTGTCTGTCTGTGTAGACATCAGAGAACACATAATATCTAGCTTTCTACATGTTGTGTTATTTCACATCGCCTCCCATTTCACACGGAAAAGGCATTTGACTTTGTCTAATACAAGCTCAATTTCTCATAGATTTACCACCAAGAAGAATCCAGCCATCTAAAGTAGTCCTGTTTATTTCAGCAAAAATATTGTAAATTTAAGGTATGAAAAGTTAAAAGAGCATCAACATTACAATGACTAATGAAGATAAAGGTCACATAACTTGCTTGAGTGCACTGTTCACTATTTTTTCAAGGGAACAAGAAAAAAAAATGGATCTAGTGTGCAGCAGCTAAAAAGCCATTGACTACTTATGCATTTAAGACTTACACTGTTCAGACTTAAAATTATATAAATTTAGAAACAGTACTGACATAGCTTTATTAGAAGCCACAAAAACATAGAATAACTAAGCACAACATTTAAGAAACTCATTTTGCTTTTCTAAAGACGACATGGAGCCAATTACACATGAAACATCAATGCAGAGATTTATATCCTAACTGATTCAGGTATTCAGACAAGAAAGAATTCGGGGACAGGGAGAGCAGTAAGTGAGGAGCAGAGACATTACTCTGTCTGTTCACCTATATGATTAATAAGCAAATCATATATCATCACTTCTCCTCCAACATTTCAGAAGCATATCTGGTCTTTTTGGGAATCTATCTTAGTATGCCAAGTAGCTGCCAAGACTTCCACATTCTCCATGCAGATGATTAAACTGGTCAAAATATTGTTATGTGAAAAATGAGTAAGTCAGAAGATAATGAATCTCTGGATTTTGAGTCGTCTGAAAAACCTTAGAAGAAATTTGGCAGCGTGGAACATGCTCAGGATGAAACGGAGCAGAGAAGACAGGCACGAGGTCTCAAAAACCAGTCCTGCACCATAGTGCTCAGAGGTTCGTACCACTTTGTAGCTTGAACCTATCCTGGTTTGTTCCTAGTTAGTTTTGTCTCCATTGAATAAATGTGGATATGAAGAAACAAAACAACATTTTTTTAATAAAAACCTACCCCTGCAGCTGAGTGCGCTGACTGGTTTCGTAGCACCTAGTGACCACCAAGAGTTTGCCTTTGCACTTACTGTGCACCCTGTCTGGAAGAAGAAAGTCATGAATCGTAGCCACCTTTCTTCCCATGCCCCATGGTACGAGCACGGCACATCCACTTTGCTGCTCACCTCACCTTTTCTCACATGAAAAATGGATAAGATCTGCTGGCATCACAAGGATCTTGCTCTAATTAATTAACTCTTCTCGCAGCAGAGTGTTCAGCTTACAATACTATTAGTATTACTATTGAAGTACAGATCCTCCGCGCTACTGAGTATCCTGGAAAGATATGCAACTAAATGGCTAGATATAGGAGACACTTAATGTCGTCAGATGTTTTAATGAAAAATACAAAAGTTTTGAGTCATACTTTGACCTGGGTGTGCTTTCATTAATTAGAGCAAAGTATTGTGAAAGCCATGGAGGGGTGCAGCAGGAGCTCAGCCCTCAATCGGGTACTCCTCATAGCAGAGGGATGGCCAGTGCCAATGTCTGCAGCTCCGCTGACCAAAGAGCAAAGCTAATAATTTCAATATTCACAGGCAATACTTTTCAAGTATTTTCATTTTTTCAAGTCTCCTCCTTCTCAAGCCGATTAACTCCCATTCTAGAGAGTCAAGCCAAGCTTTGTCATTTATAGTAACTTGGAAATAGATGCAAACAATTCACCTGTTTCCCTTTTGTATGTGAAAGAGCGTTCCCCGGGGCTGCTCTGTCTTTACAGAGATTTAAAAGCAAGAAATCTTCCAGAATGCAGAGTTACCGGAAACACATTTTGATCTGTAAATACTATCCTTAAAAACAAAATCCTCCAAACCTACATTTATAGGCTTATTTTCTTGATGACAGTTTCGCTACATTTGTTGAATTGTAAACCATGTAAAGCTCAGCAATAAAACGTCTGCAATCTGTAGCGGTAATGGGAGGCATGTCTCATAAACAAGATAAGTTGTTTCTTGCCAATATTGTTACACTTCATAAATACGAACTCAAATCTGTTTTGCGTTTCCTAGATCAGTAGCAGACTTTTATTTTAATTAAACACAACATATAAAATATTCATTTAAAAAACAAACATCATTGTTTTAAAGACATTATACTAAATTAAATTATAGTGCTTTTGCCATAGAGTTCTTGCACAAAAGAACAATTTTGAATTCTGAGTGGATTGAGACAGCACAAGTGTCCATCAAAAACCTATAGTAGGAAGACAGTAGCTGCCCTATGAATAAATAAACTATTATATTTCCTGATAATGTAAGTAAGTGCTTATATGAACTCATTCCAATTCCCAAAGACTACTCATTTCAGCTGTCGTTGTAATTAAGAAACTATATCACATGGCAGCGAGGAAGATGCTGCCAGCCCCATTTTACGCAGCAGAACTACTAAGTGTTTCACTTCACACTGACATAATTTATAGTCTCATTTCATTAGTCTAATGCTGGATATCTTTGATAGAGCCGTCTTTGACAGTCTCTATCCCAAAAGTACTTTAGTTTTGGAAACCTATCCTTTTGAGTGTAGATTGACCAGGATCCCGGAACACGGTCACAATACAGATCAGCTAGAGCCTCATTCAATAAAAATGCTATTTCTAGTTTAGTAACACAAATCCAGCTTCTGGATTTAGCATGGAATCCAAACACATTTCTTCTGACATGAGCCTCAGAGATGGTATAAATTACAGAAACCAAGTTTTTAAATTGTCAGTAAAGAGGAATTTTAGGAATTGAGAAGAAACCAGCCAGAAACATCTGAATACTGATTTGTGCTATAGAACCGGCAGCCCATAACCATGGGCTGGGAGGCAGCAGCCATCTACAAAAAGTTTCCTGCAGGGCCAGCACGGAAAAATGTATCGCTCAGTTGTAAGTCAACCAAAACCGCCAGCACCAGGAATTCCCTGTGCCACAGGACTAGGCAGGAATTTACTTCAGAAACTCCTTAGCTGATAGCAATAGCTTGGTCGCATCACACCACTCTTCTGTGCCTTTAAATAAAAGTTTTAAAATAACTGAAATTACTTAATTACGGTTTTAGCTGTTACACCTTACTACAATGCCTTGTTTATTACTAAAGCCATTTAAACAGACTTCAGAAAGCAGACTTGGGCTGTCAACGTCTGTACCGAATTCATAATCTTCTCAGGTCTCTGTCTGAAACGACTCTGCAAAACAGACCGGTAGTCAGAGCTTGTTCCAGACTGGCCAAAGCTTTATGTTGATTTAATTCCATCCTTCTACTGCAGGGCGAAACTGGAAGGAAAAGAATAGGCAAGAAGCAGCATTAATGTGCTGCTAAAATTTCAGGATTCTATGGAATTTCAGCAGAGTAGAAATGGAAATATGAAATAATAGGAAAAATTAAAGTCTTCAGATGTGCCTATGTCTTGGGTCACTGAAAAACAAGATGTGCCTCAAACACAGTCTACTAGTAATTTTCCAGAAAGGAAGTCCTCAATCAGCCCCAGATTCAAGAAGATAAAGAAAAGATACAATGAAATCCCTGTCCTGTCAGCCTAGACAACCTGGCACCTCGTGCAGTCCTGGAGTCCTCCAGCTTTGGTGCAAGACATGTGAACTATTTATTTTTTGATGATAAAACAAACGTAACAGTCAATGGACTGAATGGGGAGCACATTCTCAATGGAGATCTTCAGAGACTTCCTTCCTCAGGCTATCCTCCTACAGATTTGCCACTTTTCAAGCCTTCAACCCATCTTTTTCACAGGAAAAAGATGAAAAGATGAAAAAGATGAGTTTAAGGCTTGAAATACGGCATTTTCACAAGAAAAAGATGAGTAAGAAAATGCATAAAACCCTGACCATCACCTTTACTCTAAGTCTGATGGCTGATAACAGTTACATTCATTTCACACAACCATATGTGCAACAAGAGCATGAAACATCCTTTCCTTTATATGCTCATCTACAGCGTGATTCATCTCAGCTCATTTTTTTCAGTTTAATTTCTGAAGTTTTAATAACTGTTTCTAATAAGCAAGATCACAGCTTTTCAATTCTTTAAAAAGCCCTTTCCTTTCAGATTTCCTCCTATTTTCTGCAAATGAACTGTTTTTATTAAAAGTAGAACTGACAATTGCTGTTTGGCAACAGGCTTGATGCTTTTAGCTCATATATACTTTCCCTAATCTCTTAATTTGGCAAGGCATATACTTTCATTCCAAATTGCTGTTAGTGCCTCTACTGATTCATTACACACAGATACGGTGCAAAAGTGAAGCCATTTTAGCAGGTTTCAGGTTTTGTAATATTGTAGCATTCCTACATAAAATAGTCAGTTATAAAAGACAAACCACATTGGGAATATTTCTATTCCTAGTTGATTTACATTAAAACAAACAGGAGGCAATTTAGATAAATGAATTGCAGTAATAAACAACTGGCACTAATCAGACCAACTATTGTATGGAGTGGAATGGGGAGAAGGGATTAATTGTACTTCCAGATTGAGAAGGAATCTATGAAGTAGGATTCCTGCCTGTCTCCTATACCTAAGCTTATCAAGAAGCCACTTCAACGCTGGCACAAATGCTTCGAACTCCTCAAGAGAGATCTGAATAAGTTGGATAAGTATTTCGAGAACTAATTTGGTCACTGCTTCCTGTCAGTCTGAGTTATCAGACTTGATGTTTTAATCACACAGTCATTTATTTTTATAAAAAGTGTAAAATCTAAAATTACTGAAGTAGACTGTTACTCAATATATATCAACACACTGGTCAGTAATTGCCCTTCATCTGGATTCCCAGTGTAGGCTGTTTCCTGATCAGTATTTTCCTCTAATGAAAAACTTTTAATGTTTTCAGATTTTGAGACAACAGAGCTGTAAAAGCTGTCAATTCAGTCCCTTCCATAGTCCATGAGCTGTAAAATCACCAGATGGATCCTCTTTGCTTACCCTAAAACCTGAACGAGATTTCTTCAAAATAAATCACGAGCCGTGCCGGCTCTGAAAGGACGGCGACAC